>NC_056737.1:1397660600-1397788100 GCF_019279795.1 Protopterus annectens | reverse complement strand
GTTCTCAGCATACCTGTCAACTGGCTGAATTTTCTCAGGATGTCCAGGTTTATTAGGTTCATAGATCCATATGTAGATACTAGGCTATCTGCCCAAAGGCATTTATAAGCCTAGCCAGAATGTGTTGGCTTTCGCCACCCCTAGATTAGTTCCCTGTGCCTCTGTACAGCAGAGCCATTGAAGTGATTCCTGGGGTAAACTTTCTGTTTCCCATCCACTTATCAAGGTTTCTCTTGAAGAGGGTTAGCAAAGAGCTCTGCCTAATGTAGATTGGAATCTTGTTCCAGAGCAGGGGAAGTCTCTGGGTCAGGAATCTATCCCTCCAGCACGTCCTATTTATTGTTGTGATGAGGTTTAGATCCCTGGAGTGTGTGGGCGAGGGGATATGGTTTTCTTTAGGTGGAGCATGTCCATCAATTCTGGGTTGGACATGGCCTTGTATGTCAGGCAGAGATCACCTCTGTGTAGGCAGTATGCAACCGAGTACAGCTGGAGTTTCTTCAGTCGAGCTGCATAGGGCATCTGCTTGAGGCCAGTGATCCTCTTGGTGAGGAACTTCTGTGGTCTTTCCAGTTGTTGCAGGTGTCTTGTAAGGTACATCCCAAATGGGGCATTATACTCTATGATGGATCTGATGAGTGATGTGTAGAGGGGCCCAATGACCTCTTTTGATCTGGATGCAAACCCTTTTGTGATTAGGTGGGCCACATAGAAGGATTTTCTAACTGTTTTGACAATGTGATTATCAAAGGAGAAGTTACTATCTACTTGGGTCCCCAGATCCCTTATTATGTCTTCCGTATTTAGGTGGCTACCACCTACGTGGTAGTTTGTGGGTACTTTGTTTTTTCCAAAGGGGATGACTATGCATTTTTTGGCATTTAGCTTGAGGCCATGGTTTTGACACCAGGCATCTGTCTCAGTGAGACCCTTTTGGAAGATGTCTGTGTCAGCTGGAGAGTCAATTATAGCCCCTAGTTTGCAGTCATCTGCGAACTTGGTCAGCCATAGTCCTCCTGTGCTTGCCTGTACCTCTGAGAAGTATATGCCGAACAGGAGGGGTCCTAGGACTGAGCCCTGGGAATGCCACTTGTAACCGGTTTAGAGTCAGACCTAGCTCCCACAACTCTTACCATGTGGGTTCTGTCCGTGAGCCAGTTGGCAACCCATCTCATGATGTAGGGGTTTATGTTCAGGCTGGAGAGCTTGTCTATAATACCTGAGTGGGGAATGGTGTTGAAGGCCTTTGCAAGGTCTAGGTAGGCTGTGTGGACCACCTTTCCCTCATCTATAGCCTTGGTAACTGTCTCAAAGAAGTCCACCAGGTTTAGGAGGCATGATCTGCCCTTAACAAAGCCAAACTGGGTAGGGTCCAGTGTTTGGAGGTTTCCAATGTCTATGTTAATGAGATCCATGATGATGCACTCCATAGCTTTGCAGACCACACTAGTCAGGCTTGTAGTGTGATAGTTCCCAGGGTCCATTGTGGCTCCACCTTTGTGGAGTGGAATAACCGCTGCTGTGCGCCACTCTGTGGGCACGTAGCCTGTGGAGAGGCTGAGTTTAAACAGTATGTTTAGGTGAGGGGTTAGTTCATCTTTGAGCTCATGTAGGACACAGCCTGGGACACTGGCTGGTCCCACTGATGCTTTGTTTTTGGCTTTGGAGAGGGCTGTTTTAACCTGAGTGTCTGTGATTTCAGGGGCACTACATTCGTCTGGTATAGTTATGGGCCCTTTTGGGGGTGAGGGGGGGGGGTGAAGTTTGCACTGAACCTGTCCGCCAGGATGTTGGCTATATCAATTGTTTCAGTGTATTTTGTGCCATTCTGCACTAACTCTGAGCAGATTTGAGAATTGCCACTTAGATTCTTGACATAGCTAAAGAATGCCTTGTGGTTATCTTTGGAGTCCATGGCAATTTTTCTTTTGAAAGCTAGCCTTGGATGATTTTATGATGGGATGTAGTTTCTTGCTGATACTGATCAGGGATGTCTTCCCTTCTTGGAATTTTACTCTTTTCTGTACTAGTTTCCTCCTTCTATTGTATAGCTTGTTTATGGCAGGGTCCACCAGACTTGTTTCCTTTTCTTGGAGGATTGAGTCTTGGTTTTGTTTGGGATAGCACGATCCATGCATTCTTGTAGGTGCCCATAGAGTGCATTAGTAAAGGATTTTGCAGCTTGGACAGCGTTATCCTTTAGCATGGGGGTTATGAAACTTCCCACATTGGTCTTAAGTAACGTGAAGTTTGCTTTTGAAAAGTTTTTCACAGTGGTTTCATTGACCAGGGGTGGTGGCGGAATGTAGATATCCAGAGTGATTAGTTTATTGTCAGATCTAACCAGCGAGGGGTTGACCTCTGGTGTGGAACAATGGTCACCCATGTTGGTGATGACCAGGTCCAATATGTTATCACCTGTGGTAGGGGTGTTGACCAGTTGATCCAGGGCATTTGAGTTTATAAATTCTAGGAAATGCTGGGCAAGGGAGTTCGTACTTGAGTAGTTCTCCCAGTTAATGTTTGGGTAATTGAAATCACCCAATATCAGGGTGTTTGGTAGGACCTTTATGTTTCCAGGAATGCGGAGTGGGGGACCTGGGACATAGTATGTGATCTGTAGCAAGCTATAATTTGAATAGCAGTTTTGCCCATTTTTAGTTACACGTAGATGATCTCTGAAGCATTGTGCTGTGCCACTAACCTGGAGGTGTGGGTATCCTTGATGAATATGGATACTCCCCCGCCTTTTGTATTTCAGTCTGGGTTTTGTGGCCAAAATGTATGGTATGAGCTGTAGCTTGGTAGTGCTGGGGTGCTCTCTGGAGCCTTAAACCAGGTTTCTGTTACTGCACATATATCGATTTTTTCCATACTGAGGAGTGCCTCGAGTGCATGCATTTTGAGGTTTAGACTTCCGGCACTGAGCAGCATTATCTTCAATTTTTTGTTACTTGTGCTATTTACAGCAGTGGGTTTGTCTTTTGAGCCTTGGCTAAAAAAAGCACTATGGGGGTGGCAAGAGCCTTGGCCAGTATTCGAAAGCCTAAGGGTGACAGGTGCAAGCCTTCTCTAGTGAAGCAGTGTGGTTTGTCGAGCATGTCATCCCAGGCTGACAGACAATGGATCCCCTTTGAATGACACCAGAAGCTTAGCCAATTGTTGAAATTGATAATTGTTTCTCTATACGTGATATTATTCTTGGTGAGGGCAGGATGCTACTCAGGGTCAGGGTCATACCAGCCTGGGCTACATGATCAGAGAGCTCCTCCATGTCTCTTTTCATGTAGTCCAGGGAGGTGCGACTCAGGTCATTCACACCAAAATGGACAATGACAGAGTCATATTTGTACTTGTTCTGGAGTGACCTGAGTGCTTGTGTTATGTGGCGGATCCTGACACCCAACAGGCAACTAACAGTAACCTTCTTCTTGTTCAGCCTAGTGAGTGGGACATCAGTGTGCCTGAATATAGAGTCACCTATTATTAGTGTGTTGGGTATGTTATTTTGCCTAATTTCTGGTCTGTTTTACAGATTACTATCATTTTTCTGGTAAATCACTGTAATGATAAATCACTGTAATGGTATGATTGTTGTCAGAAAATGAGGACATACATTTCATTTACCTACCTCACATCCATCAGAATATGTATGCTGAATCAAACTGTGTCACTTTGTCAAGAAGAATACAGGGGATAATGACCTATTTCTTCCTGGATGCTAATTTGTTAGTACTGAGATGTGCCATATAGAAAGCCTTTGTGATCACAGTGGCAATGTGGTGCTCAAGAGACATTGCTGTCAACCTGTGTACCCAGATCTCTTATAACACCTTGTTTGTTCAGGGGATTACCATCAATGTGGTAAATCATGGGAACAGGGCTTTCCACAAAGGGGATGACAACACATTTTGTAACATTGAGCTTAAGGCAATGGCTCTGACACAAGTCATTGGTCTCAGTGAGGCCTTTCAGTAGGATGTCAACATCACTTGGGTAGTTAATAATAGCTCCCAACTTCCAATTGTCTGCAAACTTTGTCAGCCAGAGTCCTTTCATGTTGGCATGGACTTCAGAGAAGTTGATACCAAACATGAGAGGACCCAGGACAGAACCCTGTGAGACTCCACTTATGACTTGGAGTCAGCTATTTCTACACTGTGAGTCCTATCTGTGACCCAGTTTGCAACCCACCTAGTGATATAGGGTTTGATGCCTAGCTTAGTGAGTTTTTGCATGATTCTGGAGTGGGAAATGTTATCAGTGGCTTTGGCCAGATCAAGGTAGGCTGAATATGCCACCTTGCCTTCATCCACAGCTCAGGAGACTGATGCCAAGAAGTTGAACAGGTTGATTGAGTAGGTATGACCTACCATTCACAAAATTAAACTGTGTGGGATCCTGAGTCTGCAGATTCCCATATCCCTGTTTATTAGGTGCATGATGATGCATTCCATAGCTTTGCATAAAAGACTTGTCAGGCAGTTGGGGCAGTATTTCCCAGGATCTGTAGTCACACCTCGTTTGTGGAGAGGGATGACTGTAGCAGTGCACAATTCAGTAGGGACAAATCCTGAGGTGAGGCTGTGCTTGAACAGGGCACACAGGTGAGGTGCCAGGTCATTCTGTAGTTCATGTCGAACACACCAGAGATATTGTCAGGTCCCATAAAAGCTGTATTCTTGGCCTTGGACAGCGGTGTTTTAACCTGTGCAGCAGTAATACTGTGTGCCTGGTAGTGTACTGGTATTATGATTGGTCTTTGGGGGAAGAGGGATAAAGTTTGCACTCAATATGTCAGCCAGTATATTGGCAATATTTTTTGGCTCAGTCTGGGAGGTACCATTGTCTAGTAGCTCAGAACAAATCTTGGTATTGCCATGGAGATTCTTTACATAACTGTATGAGGCCTTGTGGTTGTCTTTACTATGTGCTCCAATTCTGTTTTCACAGCTAACGTTGTAGGATTTTATGAGGGATCTCACCTTTTAATTGAGGCTGCTAAGGTTTTTTTTCCAGTCTTGGGACTTCACCTTATTCCATATCAGTTCCCTCCTTCTGTTGTACAGTTTCTTTATGGCTGGGGACCACCAGATTGGCTTCCTTTTTTTTGGAGGTGAGGGTCCTGGTTCTGTTGGGTATGGTGGTATCCATGCATTTGTGTATGTGTTCATAGTGCATTGTTGTTTGATTCAGGGGTCATGCAACTAGTCTTCATTTGTATGGCTGCCGTGAGGTTAGCCACCTCTGTTTTTATGAGGCAATAATTCACTTTGGAAAGGCTTTTCATGATGGTTACCTGTGCAGGGGGGTGGGAGAGCTGTGGATTTCCAAAGGTGATTAATTTGTATTCAGATATAATAATGGAGGAGTTGACTACTGGTGTAGAGCAACAGTCGCCCATGTTAGCAAGGATCAGGTCAAGGGAGTAGCTTATACAGTTAATAGTGGGGTAGTTGATGTCAACCAAGATGAGAGTGTTAGGTTGGACACTAATATTCTCCAGGGTGTTTAGGGAAAGGAGTGTGAGTCATGGGACATGTTTGGGGACCTATAGTAGGCTACAACCTGGACCACTGTCTTACCCAATGTTAGCTACGTCTGCAGGATCTGTAATGCATGATGTTGGTCTACCACTCTGGAGGTGTGTGCATCCTTAATGAATATGAAAATACCACCACCTTTGGAGCTTCAGTCCAAATTCTGCAGCCAAAAGTTGTGGAATGAGTTATAGGCTGGTAGTGCAGGGGTGCTTCCTGCTGCCTTTAGCCAGGTCTCTGTTGCAGCACAGATGTCTTTGTTTCCCATTTTAAGGAATACTTCCAGTGAATGCATTTTCAGATTTAGACTTCTAGTGTGCAGCAGCATGACCCACAGATTGCAAGTGTTTGTAGCTATCATACATTTCTGTATATTTCTGTATATATATATATATATATATATATATATATATATATATTTATGTATTTATTCACCTTTCTATATATATTTATGTATGCATATATGTAGATATAAATGTGGATGTATTTATCTCTCTCTCTCTTTATATATATATATCTATATATATATATATATATATATATATATATATGTGTGTGTGTGTGTGTGTGTGTGTGTGTGTGTTATGTATATATTTGTCCTCATATATGCATCTGCATACATATATACATGTATATGTAGAGAACCTGACTGATTTTACAGACTCCTTTCCTTACTGTTGAATGACTGTACTAATTGATATGTTTGGAATGCCACCACTATTTTGTAGGGCTCAGATGATATAATGATACATTGCTTTGATTGTACTTTACAAGGCCCTGGGTTCAATACTTGGCAATACTTTTTTTTTTAAGGTGAGAGTGGGATGTTTGGGAAGGATAGTAGGTATATTTGGGGAGGTAGGTTGGGTAGGAAGACAGCCAACACAGCATACAGGGGCAGTATATTACACATGTGAGGGGTAATCACCTTGGACGGGGAGGGGTGTTTGGTAATCGGAAGCCCATGAGCCCTAAAATGGATGCAGTGGGACTGAGGTCCCACCCACAGGTGGTCACCACTGCACCCTTACACCCCCGAAGGTGGCTGCGCTGGGGGCTGAGCACGAGGGGCAGGCTGACCCTCTAAATGCTCCATGCTGCCCTCAAGCTGGTGTAGCAGCTCTCCCAATTCTCTGTGGAGCTCGCTAGCACCAGACCATGGACCTGGCTTTAGATGACAGAATCCTGTCCACTCCTGTACCGGGGGGGGGGCATGCCCCATCACCTGAGGTAGTTCCAACCAAAAGTATTCAGGCCAGCAAATGAGGAGGTCCCAGTGTGGGTCCCAGACATGCTGGGGCCCGGTGCCATGGGCAGATGAGGCGGGAGAGGCGGATCCACTGGGCAGCAGGGACTGGTAGCGGTGACAAATGACACTTTTGAACATTTCTTGGGGGAGTCTACTTGGTGTATGTACTTATCTTGCTATCATTTGCAGCCTTGGGGTTGGACTGTGGGTGATGGACACAGTATAACTACAGCCTTCTTATAGCTACTTTATACCTTCTCTTACCTGGAAGACCTGTGGAGGGAATTTTGTGTTGACACTACCTGACTGTTTCTACACATATTCACAAATTCCTAGTTGAAATTTTGCATGCAGCTTACAAAAGTCTTTAGATTTGAACCGTGGCTGTTTCAGCTAAAAATACAACAGGCTTGCATTTCATCAGAAGGAGCTATTGAGAAATTACTGTTTCTTCCTTGAATGATTTCTGTCTCATTCTCTCTTTGTTGTACAATCTGAACTTGTAATTACAGCATTCTTGTACATACGTTCCTATACATACCTTTTGACATAGCACAGTGTGGAAAACAGTGATTAGCACAACATTACTATTCAGATATCAGATCTTGGTGCATGAAACATTTCATAAGTGTTAATCATGTGACTTACAGAGGCACTAACTTTGTCAGATGAGACTTGATTGTTTAATGCTTTTAGAGCTATAGTTGCTATGCATAACCTGTACATATTTCAATTCATACCATACCAGATTAAACACAACTATCCAAGGTTTGATTTATATATAACCTATATGAGACTATTACTGTAATATTGCCTGGTTTATTCAGTATAAACCATACCCATTTTTAAGACTGCCAGGTGACATTCTACTCCTTTTTATTTATTTGGTATGAATACTACAAGCTAAAATGTTACTCACCAGCCTCGCAATGCAGCCTTTGCAACCTGCTTGCATGTGCTTCTTGTTTTGCAGCCTGCTCAGCTGGAGCTGTAAAGAAGATAGAGAAACATTTATGCATACCTATCTATCACATACACAGGCTGGACTTTGGGAAACAGTTATTGATATGAATACTTACACATGCCAGGGACATCACCCCTCTCCCATGCTTCTTGGACCCACTGGTCCAAGATCTCCCTCTTCCTCCACTTCAAGTTGGCATAGAGGTGCTGGACCTGCTCACCAGTCTGAGGGATGCCAGTGGCACTGGTGAGATTGCAGGCAAGACTTTCCCAGTCCTCCACTTTGTACCTGGAGCTCTGGTATTGGTCCTGCAGTAGTCTCACGTCATGGTTTTTAACAAGGAGTCCTACCATGACCTTGGACTCTTGTATGCCCCAGCGCTGCACCTGAAAGTGCATGCCCTCTCCAATATTTGCTATACTTCCTACAGTGGGGAGCTACAACCAGTTATGAGCTGTATTCCTGCCTGTGAGGTTTAAATATGGCTGATTCCCACCCTTTGCCATGATTGGATGGTTTTGAATAAACTGAGCTAAGCTAAGCTACAGGCAAACCTTTTTAGCTAAGGTTGGCAGTGCTTAAAGGAGCAGGTTCAGCACTGCTTAACGATGGGCAAATCCACTTAGCTGGGCTACCCATTGCTTAGCATTCATATTTAAGGAATGCTTACACACGGTTAGCATAGTTATGCAATGCTTAGCATTGCTTATGTTTTATTTTATAGACTATCAGCTGCATGGGATTGATTCATCATTCCTGGCATATTATAATTTTATTTCCCTTCCCTGACATCCCCTTATGTGCTTTCATTACATTTATTCTTTTGTTACTATACTGTATGGGGCATTTGTGTTTATATGGGGGTTTCACTTCTTTTATGGACTGACATTTCATTTTTGGATCTGCTACACTACCCTGGGTGATAAATTTTATTTACTACCTCATTTATTACACCATATGACTTTTACAACTGCTTTCACATACAAAAGTGAAAGGACATCATTGGGGCTCAAATCATGAATGCCTCTATGCAAAGCTGCAGCTCTAACAGCTACACTATTTCAGATTACTTGCTTAGCTGATATTTTCCTATTTAACTCCAGATATTTAAGCTATGCTAAACACAGGTGCGTGAAGCGCACACCCACTCAGCTATGGTTAAACTTTATTGTGGCCTGAAAAAAAAGAATTAAAATATATGTGGTTTAATTTTGTTTAATTTTAATGGTATAACAGGTATGGCACTAGCGTCAATTTTCAGATGTGTATATGATGAACAGTTGAGTTTAAGTCTGCACAACCTTTGAAAATTCATGCTAATGTGAAACATGTTATTCTATCAACTTTCTGTTTGTAAGAGCTATATTTAAAATGTGTCCCTATTTGTCCCCCCAACATTATCAGTTTTGGACAGTGTTTATGCTCTACAGGGTTGAGAGGTATCCTCTCTGATTTTGAATTGCCGAATGGCAATTCTAGAGTGCAGGGGGCGTGTGTATTGTGAGAATACTGCTCTCGGACATGCCTCCTGCACTTGCACACACAACTGTGTCCGTTTTATAGTACGGCAGTGCGCCTTCATACATATGCATGGCATGCTGCCGTGCTGCATGGGAATGGGCCCTTCCATGCAGGAATAAGCTATTCCTGCACGGAAGTTTGCTGAATCCCAACACACACACACACACACACACACACACACACACACACACACACACACACACACACACACACACACACATATCCCAAAAAGAATGCCTGTGCATCCGTCTGGTGTTAGACTGGGGTGAAAGAAGAGGATCAGATTTCCACAGTCATGTATTTCAAGTGATTGCTGACATACATATACATAGCATGCCTCCTCACTCCTCAACTCAAACTGTCAAAGGAAAATACATGTATGAAGTGTGGTTGGGAGGAAAGTGAAAACAATAATGATTACAATAATGTAGTCTACTTTGTTACTCCTAGGCAGTACACTGCCCCTACATAAGCTATAGTAACCTTCTTTGTACACCTCTGAGTTCTGTGAGAAAAGTTAAAGAAACAATCACCATATTGTTCTCAGCCCAAACACAAGCTATAATAACCTCATGTGCACACCTCTAAGGTTTAATTGTGATGAAAATTAAAGTAATAAACTACAACCCCCACACACACACACAAACACAACCTACAGCAGCTTTCTGTACACACACATATCCAAGCAGGGCAGGTTTTAAAATGGATGCAGTTGAGCTTACCCTAACAGGGTTATGTCACAACTCTGTTCAGGTTAAGGAGCATAATCAGAAAATAAATACATATTTTCCTCCTCATTTTCCCCAATTCTGCAACAGCTGTTGTAGGGCCTATACACAGTTCAGAATGATTAAGGGAGCCCCCTGTATCCGGTTATACAGTCTGGAGAGTAGGGTTCCCCAGACTCTTAGAAGATCTAAGTGTCTGAGTGTTCTGTGATATATCTTATGCATTAGTTTTGAAATATAATTACTTGTTAGCAACATTTTTCACTGATGCTCAGAGGAATAATATATGTGTCCTGGCATTATTATGAGTGTGCACAGATAAAAATTGTTGATTTCTTACACGGACACACACACACACACACACACACACACACACACACACACACACACACACACACACACACACACACACACACACACACATACACACACACACACACACATAATGTTACTGCCACACTTGATCAGTGACTGCCTTTAGCTGTCAAACAGCAGCAGGAATAAGTTTACCTCCGTGAGCAGTAATGCAAACCTGTCACTGTCCCTGATTTCACACACTTTCTCTGATTTTTTTCCAATAATTTTTCTCTGTCCTTTGTAAAACATTTGATTTGCTTTAAATTATTCAGGATTACAGACAGTCAATAAATCCAGACATCAGAGTTTTATAAGAGTAATATTTAAACCTGTTCCTGATTTTGAGCCTTTATTCTGCTATTATTGGTATTGCACTGAATTCTTCTGCAAAGAAGTTGAAAGTCATAGTATCTGGTATTCTGCCAGTGTTTATAGATGCCTGCAAATGGGAAAACCATCTTTGATGATCAAAAGTATCAGCTCGTCTTACAATTCGAGGTTTGCACTGACATCAGTCATTCACGGCTACTGGCCTCTCTAGTAATTACCTTGCTTATGTTCATTATCAGTTTTATCCTAACAGGGTCATATCACAGAGCTGTTCAGGTTAAAGAGCATAATCAGGAAATTACTATATATTTTTTCTCCTCATTTTTTTTCCCAACCAGCAGCAGCTTTTGTGGGACCCCCCCCCATACAGTCAAGGATGATTAAGGGGGCCCCCTTGCAGCGATGGGTACTGCAAGTACTTAAGCTGGCTATACTGTTAGTTTTAGTGGAGTGAATGTCCATGAACAGGGTTTTACTAAGCCAGGGGCACTATGTTAGTGGTAAAATAGTTAATGGAATTGTGAAGCCTGTTGCTTGATAAAACACTTGTTGCTATAACCAGAGATATCTTTAAATTTTAAAGGTTATATAAATAAGAATTATCACCCAGCTGGTTTATTAAGGGCACATGATTGCTGCACTAACTTTTTTTGGTTCGACAGATATGTTACAAAATATCAAGATAAGATAAAATAACTTGCTGTGGTTGGGGGCCCCCAGCGACCGCAGGGTTCACTGGTGCCTAAAGCCAGCTATGTCCTGAGGAAACCTTCTGATTACATTTGATCTCTGTGGAGATGATATATAACTCTCTTGTTATTAATGTTATACACTAAATAATGCAAGTGAACTGTATTACTTGCTTAGTGCCATGACTGGATTTTGTCAAATTTCAGCTTTCACCTCTCCAGCAAATCAAATTTACCTATGCTGGAGTCTGTAGCATTTATACTGACAAAGACTACTAGACCTGACAATGTCAGGATTTATAGAATGTGTTTACAGAAAATATTTCTAGAATCATTTATAGAAAGTTTGTCAAAACTGCTGGTCCAGATTCCTGTCCAGCTTTGCTCTTCTAGCAGGGATCCTGTTTCATAAGGTATCACTTATTTTATAAAATGCCTAATTTCAAAGTGTTGTCACAGTGCTGCTCTGCTGAGTTGCTAAAGAGGCATTGTCATTCTGATTTTTTTCTTCTAAATGAGCTGCTTAAATGTACCAGTAGCACCACTTATTTTCAAAGTTGTTTTGTGCAACTATTAAAGCTCAACTGGCATTGGAAAGAGTTAATTTGAAGCATTAGTTTGCATGTTTATTTTCAAAAGTGTATTTATAGTCAGCCAGGTTAAATTGGCACCAGCATCAATACACATTGCCTACAATAAAGTTCCGGCACCTAAATCCCATGAGGGACTAAGTCTTCCTGATTTTCATTTGTATTACCTAATTATCAACTCCATCAGACTACTGAAAATAAATTCATACAATCCTAAAGAAAACAAATGGGCTCCAGCATAGGTTAAGTTGGGCAAATAATATTAAAATCTACAGTTTCAATCATTGTGCTCTTCCATTTTTACATTCAGGATCTGAAGCAACTAAAAATACATGATTTTTTTAAATAAAGTCTTATTATGGCCTTCAGCACACTTCTCAAATTACTTAATTTGGTGGATTTTCTTTGGTTTCAATCATTACATTTTAAATTCAAATATCAGACTGAAACATAAAATGCTTGAGCTAGTTGATTACCCCTATCAAAGATAAAATGGTCTATGACTTTTGTTTAGATCCATTTCACTCATCAGAATAAATTAAAAATACAACTGAATCTTCCCAAGGATGACACACCTTTAATGAAACATTTTTTTTATATCCTTCAACATAAATATAAGGTTAAATTTCAATGTGAGGAATCTATATTTTTTCAAAATGTCTACAGACTGCACTTGCTTCTAATAGAGCTTTATCTAACTCATACTAGCTGATTATCAACTACAAATTCCAGAACACCAACTATATCTCTTTATATTGGTCTTTGCATGATTCTTTTAGTTAATAGCAATTTAGATATATCACCATTAATTCAAATTAACTTGAACTATATTCCCCTTAAGAAATTATACTTCACCCAGTTTATGATCTTGAATAATGCTTATTTAATTCCTTATATGAAAGTAACATTTTCCTGATCATTCCCCTAAATGTTCTGCAAGTAATGCTACTAAGGCAGATTTGTTACATATTTTTTGGTATTGTGAATTTTCTACGTAGTTATGGTCCATTCTCCAGTACAATATTCATAAAGCCAGTTTTGATGATTTATCATTAATTTGGGAGTTTGCAATATTGAATATTCCTCCTAAGCAGTTAAACTCCACTTATTTGAGAACTTGCTTGACTATTTTCATTCTTATGAAGTTATATGTTACAAACATCTACCTGGACGTTAAAGTCCTAAACTGGTCAGATTTTAAACATCTTACATTAGATCACATCAAATGCCTTAAATCTTTTCTGTTGCTTGTAGCAAAAGATTTCTTGGCTGTTGAGTTTAAGGAATGAATTAGAATTAATTTTATAAAACTGTTTTTTTAATATATTATCAATTCAGCTATCCTATCCTTTGTTATGTAACCTGCTCACAAGCAAATCTAGGAATAATGTTGTAAATAGTGTATATAATTGTAAATAATACTATTTCTTTTTTTAAATTAACTGCATTTGCTAGTGTTATTTTTGTTTCATGTTTCTGTTTTTTTTTATTGTTCTTTTATTATCACTGCAAAATGTTAATAAAACATTTTTATAAAAAAGTGTATTTTTAGTGGCCCTTTAAGAAGTCACCTCATTTTATTATGTTGCAAAGTCTAAAATGTTTTATGGACTTTAACTTTTAGGACAAGGTTTGTGCTTTGTTTAATATGAAATAGTAATATATTGGTAATTTTTTAAAAACACCAACACAGCAGCCAGCACTCCTCACACTATGGTGAATAGATAGTTAATAAATAGCACAATTCCTTACTAAGTAAACATAACTTTATTCTGCCATAACTGCATACTGGTTTTGTCTTAATTAGCCTTCATCAGTGCTTCATTGCCAACAAAGAATATTACAAGACTTAAATACATACCTCTTACAAATGATTGGTCTCTTACAAATTCCCATTAAGTCCGGAAGGGAACAAGGCACCCAGCCTGATAATCCAGCCTTTCTCTTTATTATTTAACATAGTGTGCCAGTCTCCTTTGTTATCCCTGTTTAACACAAGCTTATCAATAATAACAAAATGAAACAGTGCAGTTTTGTGCTGTAAAGTATGTTTATATAAATCATTAAATCCTTTGACACATCTAATGTCACTAAGATGTTTAGAAATCCTGAGTTTCAATTAAGGTGAAGTGATAAACTGAGGATGTTGCATGAATTGGTGAAAAAATTTGAGCAACAAGTTGAATTTGGCAAGCAGATTGAGAGGCTGCAAAAATGTGGTAACTGTGGAGCATGAATTAAAAGCTAAGATAATTAAGAAATTTTCTAGTGATTCTAAAGACTATCAGGGTGGGAAACAATTCTATAGGAAGAAAGTGGTTATGTTTGTTAATACTAAGGAGCAGTCTTATACTAAAAAACGTAAGATAAATAAGTCTATTCTAAAAAAATCTGATAGCACTTTTGAGACTTCAGCTGAAGAATTTTCTTCAGCCACTGAGACTGATTTAGAGACTTTATCTTCTTCATATATTCCCAAAAAGAAATTGATAGGTATCCCTTTAGACCAGTCAGGAGGGCCGGAAGAAGGCATCGACACAGGAGGTTCTACCCTAGAGACATTACTGCAATTGATGACAACTAAGTAACAGAAAATGTGAATGTTCATAATATATCATCTGTGTCTTTGTCTTCTGTTGATATTGAATTATTAAATAATGGTTTGGGTTTTGTTCCATGTTATAAAGTACCAGAAGACATCTTAGCCAGTGATGTGATATCTTTTTGCAGATTATTAAATCTGAAATTATATTTTTTGGATAGACGTGATCAAGAGGACATTACTTCTAAGTTCAGGTTCAAGCCCTCCACATTTGCACCCCCTGTTAATAAATTTGTGGCCAGCTTTCAAAATCAATTGTTGAAGAAATTGAATTATACATATCATGCTTATTCTATTATTAGGAAAAATAACTTAAGGTGGAATGGCAGGCTTTGAAAAATCTGGCTTCTAACAAACAAGTTGTTATTAGTAAGGCAGGTAAAGGGGGTACTGTAGTTGTATGGGACTGGGCAATGTACTATGCAAATGCCCAAAATACATTATCAGACTATCAGTATTATCAAAGAATGTACCTGGATCCCACTTCAACATTTAAGATGGAAATTGACAGTTTTTTGAGGTTAGCAGTCGAGGATGATCTTATCTCCAGAGAAATATTTTGTCAGTTGATAGTACAGGATCCTATGAGACAATATCTTCATCTTTTATCTAAGATTCACAAGAATCCAAATTGTCCACCTGGTAGGCCCATTCTTTCTGGTAAGGGGTCTTTGACAGAGCTATTATCTGAATTCCTTGCATATTATTTAAAACCTGTGTTGAAAATGGTAAGATCTAGGATTCAAGATATCACTGAATTTTTGAACATTATTGAACATATGCAGTTAGATCATGGTTGGTTATTGTGTACACTGGATGTGAAAGTTCTATGTAACAACATTCCTCACTGGGCGGACTTGTTGGCCTTAGAATATTGGTTGACTAGGGCCTTAATATATATCTCGGGTTTTAACACATTCTTATTATGTTTGGTTGAACATGTTTTAACAAAAAATGTGTTTTATTTCAGAGAGGAATGTTATTTACAACTTAGGGGTGCAGCTATAGGTACATCATTTCCACCCATTTATGCTGACCTTTTTATGGGTTTTATTGAAGAACAGATCTTTTATGATGAGTCCCACAATATTTATTTAGAATCTATGGACATCTGGAGACATTATTTGCATGACTGTTGGGTGGTCTGGAGGTCTGATGTCACATATTTGTTGAAGTTTGTGGAATACCTTAATGATAATAAAATGAGGCATCCAATTTAGTATACATCAGGACCCCAGACAGATCATATTCCTGGATGTCTTAGTGACTGTTGAGGAAGATGCAACTTTGAGTAGTTGTATCTTTAGGAAGTTTCCCTAGGTAAATACTTTTTGCAAGTGAGTAGTTGTCACCCCCACATGTTATAAGAAATATACCAAAATCTCAGTTTATGAGATTAAAAAGAATATGTTCTTCTGAATCCATATATAATACTGAAATGCAGGACATGGTGAGGAGGTTTTGTGACGGGATTTAAGCAATCCAATATACAGAATGTCTGTGACACAAAAAAGAATGTTGTTAGGGTGCAATTATTACAATACCAACAAAGAAAAGATTTGATTGGACCCCCTAGGCTTATCACGAATTTTGGTTGTAATACTATTTTTTTTCACAGATCTGGTTCAAAAATACTGGTACAATCTATTTATGGATGATCATTTAAAATACTTATTACCTGACAGATGTCTTTTTTTTAAAGAAAGGGCAAGACTTTGGGTGAATGGTTTAATCACTATAAAAAAGGTGAATTAGCTAAACAATCTTTGGGACAGTTGAGTTTAAGGGGCACAGTAGTGAAAGGTTGCCTTCCCTGTGGTAATTGCAGTTTTTGTAAATATGTTCTTAAGGCTGTATGCCTTTCATCTTCTAATACATCAAAGGTGTATCAAATTAATATTTTTGGGAATTGTGATACAGACTGGGTTATATATTTGGCAACATGCAGCTGTCCAGCATTCTGTGTTGGACAAACTTCACTTTCATTGAAAGTTAGGATTTCTGAACATCTTAGTGATATTAGATGTGTCTGAGGGTCCAATGCTTTATATAAACATACTTTACAGCACAAAACTACAATGTTTCATTTTGTTATCATTGATAAGCTTGTGTTAAACAGGGATAACAAAAGAAGCTGGCACACTATGTTAAATAATAAAGACAAAGGGTGGATTATCAGGCTGGGTGCCGTTCCCTTCTGGACTTAATGAGAATTTGTAAGAGACTAGTCAACTGCAAGGGATATGTATTTAAGTCTTGTAACATTGTTGGTAATGAAGCACTGATGAAGGCTAATTAAGCCGAAACCAATATGCTATTATGGCAGAATAAAGTTATGTTTACTTAGTAAGTAATTGTGCTGTTTATTAACTATCTATTCACCACAGTGTGAGAAGTGCTGGCTGCTGTGTTGTTGTATATTAATTGGTATTTTTGCCATGCACCCTGCCTTACTTGCATGAACCGTTGGACGTTTACTGGAGTTTTTTAATAACATCCACAAATTTGTAAATGTGACTGATTTTGTTTTTTTAATATTTAGATTATAAAGGAATAGGAAAGAATTAGATGGAAAATAAATTCACTGATCATTAATAATATAGTTGTTTTATAATATATTTTTATAAATGCTTGATTTTTCTGCATAAGAAAGTTTTTTGCATATACTGGAGGCCTAAGAAAGGCATATTTTTTATATACTATGGATATAGAACAAATGAAAAAATATTAAAAGTAGTTATGTATTATTCTGAATTGTAAGAAATTCATAGCACTTGGTTATAGTATAAGGTACCATACTATTATAATGGTATTTTAAGATGCAATCATGATAGTGTTTGTGTTACTTGGTTTCATCAATATGGGTTAGTTTGTTTACAGTATTTTTTACTTAATATGTAACAGCAGTATGGTCATATGATTTGTTAAAAAGCTGGTGAGTGTATTTATCATTAATTAGTTTCATTATATTTGCAAGATGAAGTAATTAAACTGGTTTAGAGCATACAGTTGAGTAAACTGACATGTCAGCACTGGGTAGTGTGGTTATTTTTTAATATTTCAAAGACATGCATCTGGAGCATTTCTCCCCAGGCCTCTCCAAACAGGCTCAGGTGGAAGTGGAACCTAGTCGGACTTTCCCGGTCAACAAATGATAAATAAAAAATAAAAAAAATAATATATACATCGATAGTTGCTTTTGTTCAGATTTATGCGTACAATGGGATGATGTGCACATTTGTGAGAAAAAATAGTTTAGAGATGATATAAAAGTGCTGTAATATATATATATATATATATATATATATATGTATGTGTTTGTGTGTGTTTGTGTGTGTGTGTGTGTGTGTGTGTGTGTGTGTGTGTGTGTGTGAGATAAATGGGTAGCAGGGTTCTCTTTGGATGACACTAGATGGATGGTCTTGCATTATTTTATGTTTATGATGGTGTAGTGCACATATTAAGAATGTGTAAATCAACAAGCATTGGAATATACAAAAGCATTGCAATACATGCGGTGTTAATAATAACAGTGAATCATTATCTATGTTACGAATGTGCTGCTGTAGTGTGTTGTAATATAGACTTTACCTAGTTTTTCATTGTTTAAATGCACTATTAACACTGTTTCCCTTCAAAATTATTTATAGGTTCATAGGTGTTTAGTAGGCTAATGACCACAAAGGCCTTTTTAAGCCTAGCCATGCATTCCAAATCTCTGGCAAATTCTGATACCTTTGATAAGTATAAGCATGGGCCCTGGAGATGAACCATTTACAGGTTACCTCTGTCCATTAGAGAAATAGGTGCCAAACCAGGGATGAATTTCTGGTTTCTCATCCAATTGCCCAAGTTGCACTTGAATTGGGTTAGGGAGGAAGTCTGATTCACATGGATGGGGAGCCTGTTGCATAGATGGGGTAGTCTCTGGGATACATACTTATCTCTCCAGCAGGTCCTATGTATATTACAGGCAAGGCTTAAGTCTTTAGAATGGGTAATTCTGGTGCTGTTTGTTTTTTGGATATGCAGGTGGTCCATCAGAGTGGGGTTTGACAATACCATGTATGCCAGGCATAGATCTCCCCTCAAAAGCCTGTAGGAGACAGAATACAGGGATAGGGCCTTGAAGCAATCTGCATAGAACATATTTCCAAGTTATAATTAGTCAGTTATGTTTTGTGTAACCAGTAGAGGGACATTTTAATAGAGATAAAAAGAAGTATTGCAATACATGAGATTAATTCCAAATATATTGTTTTAGTGGTCTTCTAAGAACACATTTCACTTAATTAATAAAAGCTAAATCTTTTTTTTATACACGTAGATCCTATCTCACTAACTCATCTTCCTGCGGCCTGTAGTTCCATTTGTTCTGTGAGTGTGATATCAAGCATTCCAGCCTAGATCATTTGTTCCTCAGTGGTGAAGGGTGTGCTTGCTGGTCCTTCAGGGTGGCCTACCCTCACCTAATGAGGCACCTTCTTCCCTTTAAATGTGCTGTAAGCTTTGTGCTGTGCTGCAGCCATGAGCAGCGTGCCTCCACATACAATCCTCTAGAACATGTGTCTTGAACAATGGCTCACCTTCCTTATATTATATTAACTTACAGTATATTGTGTTTTTATATATATATTTTAGCATAATAACTGTACTTATATTAATTAGTTGCCTGTTATTTTCTTCTTACTAGTTTAACCTGCACTGTGTATTTATTTCTTGTCTAATTTGTATTGTGAATATTCTATTGTATACTTTTGGACTATCCTGGTCAACAAATGTCAAATAAATAAATAGATACTGTAGTATACTTAATTTAATATCAGCATAATAATATATTATACCTGATACAGTATGCATTTTTTTGTTATATTTTCTTTATTACATTTTATAGCTGTAAAAGAAAGATGGTAATAAATTTATTTAACATTACTGCTTTGATTTATTACATTTCAGTATTAAAGGACTTCAGTAGAATCATTGCATGTTACATATTTATAGGTTCATAGGTTGGGCATGCAGTCTAGGAGACTGTTGAGGACATTAGCCCAATTTTCCATTTGTCCCAGAACACTGGTTAAATGACTTGTTCAGAGAAACATAACAGGCATATGAAGGTTGATAGAATCAAATCCTGTACCACAGGAAATAGGTCATTGACAGTTCATAGCCATACTCCTTTGTATATAACTGCAAGATAAGTACATTGTCTGTATATTTAATGTGAATCTGTTGTGGAATTTCCATCTGTGCAGTACAAGTGAAAATAGATTATGTACCTGCCTTAGCTAGCACATACAGTTATCATATGATATCCATTTGATCAAGCAGTGTAGAATGGATGGTGAAATATGGATTTCAGAGCATAGCCTATAATGTATACTTTACTATTATACTGACAGTACCACTGAATTGTACAACACATATTGCCATAAATGTGCAGCTATTCCATGAATCCAATTTGCATATTAACAGTAACACTGCTGTGTGCAGTACAGGTTTATACAGTAAAGATGAAAGTACAACAGATAGGGAAATGTAGATTTCTAAGTGCAGGTCTGACACTGTATTTCAGTAGTACACTGACAATAGCACTGCTTTGTACAGCACATTTTGTATTAGGCATACTATTGCTCAGTGTCACACACTTCTCCAATATAAATTAACAGTGGCAGTGCTTTGTACACTACTCAAGTTGGAACAGTAAAGTTGAATGCTGAGCAGACAGGGAAATACAGGTTTTAAAGTGTATGTCTCACAGAGTGCTTTAATATTACTCTAAAAATAGCACTACTTTGCACAGTACCCATTGTAATGAATGCAGAATGGAAGCTGGTATAACGTTTTATTACTGAAGCTCTGACATCATCCTTCAATATTACACCAACACTGCAGCATTCTAACGATACATTGCCAAAGGCCCAGTTTTGTGCTGAAGACATAGTAATGAATGTCTTGTTGTACCACAATGTCCTTTTCTTGTACTCAACACTAACAGCAGCACTTGTATGCAGACTAACAGTATCACTGTTTTGTGTAATACATATTAAAACTCTCTATGAGATAAAATTTTTCAAACAATTTCAAAATAATTAAGAAAACCAGTGTGTCAGTGGAAATCAAGTGTCTTAGTTTGCATTTAATCATGAGTGAAAAATAAAGTACAGTATTAAATGTTTACCAAAAACAATATCTGACACTGTTGTACTGAATAAATAAAAATATTCCTGAATGCACATGGAACATTTTACTTTCCACATTTACACATTTCAGTGTCATATTTATTTTCTTTTCATGGTATTAGCAAACTAATATGCACAATTTAAAATGGTTCCAGAAAGCAACATCTCAAATTGCAAAATTCAGTTAAACAATACACATTGTCACTGTGAAATAATAAGGAAGCAACCTTTCCTTTAGCTACAAAGTATAAGACACCTTTAATGATAAATGCATTGGAACAGTGCTGTACTACACCTACACAGTGCAACCTATCAAATACAGTACACATCTTTCAATGTTATTAATTCTGAGCTATTTGAACTTGTTACTGTACCTCTACATTACTGTCAATAATTGAGTACAACTCTCCATTTCAATAACACTGTGCCACAAAGTCTGTTGAATTTTGATTAATTTGCATACTACACACAAAGGAGCTCCATGGTACTGGTTACTCCTAGCAGATGGCCATGACCCTTTTTTTGTTAGAAAAAGGAAATGAGTTGTGCCCACCTAGTAAAGTCAGAACTACAATTTTCAAACTTCTTTTAGTGGAACTGCCTGCTGGTCACCATAAGAACCCTAAATTCCTAACCCTAATACTCTAACTCTAACTGTAACCTAACCTTAACCTTAATCCTAAAAATATAACCCTATCCCTAAAACTTTAACTGTAACCCTAATCATAACCCTAAAACTGTAGCCCTAAACCTAACCTTAAACCTCTTGCCCTAACTAATAACTGTCCACTATCACTACCTACACAAACTGATAATATTAAATCCTTTTCTCTCAAACTTATTCATACTAGTACCATTAAGCAACTCCTGTCCAAACTTAAACCCTTCTCTCTTGCCACTGATCAACTTTCTAATGAGTTCCTCAAATTAGCACCAGAAATAATAGCTTATCCAATTTCTTTTTAATCAATCGGTCTATCTCTGAACAATACATCCCCAAACCATGGAAAATCTCATATATCATCCCTTTGCATAAAGGTAGCACTTCTAAAGAACTGAATAGCTATAGACCTATCACCATTCTTTCCCCGGTGCTAAGAACTTGAAAAAGGTGCATTCATACACAATTACTTCGCTATCTTATAGACACTAATCATTTACCTTCATCACAGCATGACTTTAGGCGAAAACATAGTACTACCACTGCTCTTCTTAGTTTTACTAGCAGTATTAGCCAGCTTAGAAATTCTGGTCTCCAAGTATCCTCAATCTTTCTAGACATGTCAAAAGTTTTTCACACAGCCTCCCATCAGAAACCTCTGCACAAGCTAGCATCACTAAATCTATCCCAGTCTTCACTCTCCTGGTTTCTAAGGTACCTATCTGACCATCACCAGGCAGTGAAATGGCACAATCGCTATCCTCGCTCCTGCCAGTCTCTGTCAGAGTACCTCAAGGTTCCATACTTGGTCAACTTTCTCTATTTTCACAAACAAACTCTCCTCTGCTACACAAAAAGCACCATTAGAT
This sequence comes from Protopterus annectens, assembly GCF_019279795.1. NCBI lineage: Eukaryota > Metazoa > Chordata > Ceratodontiformes > Protopteridae > Protopterus > Protopterus annectens. The sequence goes on along the minus strand of NC_056737.1, from coordinate 1,397,765,818 downwards.
AATATGCAGATGACTCCCATTATACAATATGCAGATGACTCCCATTAGACAATGTGCAGATGACTCCCATTAGACAATGTGCAGATGACTCCCATTAGACAATGTGCAGATGACTCCCATTAGACAATATGCAGATGACTCCCATTAGACAATGTGCAGATGACTCCCATTAGACAATGTGCAGATGACTCCCATTAGACAATGTGCAGATGGCTCCCATTAGACAATATGCAGATGACTCCCATTAGACAATATGCAGATGACTCCCATTAGACAATGTGCAGATGACTCCCATTATACAATATGCAGATGACTCCCATTAGACAATATGCAGATGACTCCCATTAGACAATATGCAGATGACTCCCATTAGACAATGTGCAGATGACTCCCATTAGACAATATGCAGATGACTCCCATTAGACAATATGCAGATGACTCCCATTAGACAATGTGCAGATGACTCCCATTAGACAATATGCAGATGACTCCCATTAGACAATATGCAGATGACTCCCATTAGACAATGTGCAGATGACTCCCATTAGACAATATGCAGATGACTCCCATTATACAATATGCAGATGACTCCCATTAGACAATGTGCAGATGACTCCCATTATACAATATGTAGATGACTCCCATTATACAATATGCAGATGACTCTGCCCTCATTTGCTCAGTTCCCTCCGTTCCTGCACTTTTTCACACAATGTACTTAATCTGCCTTCACAGAAATTGAAAACTGTCTCTCAGACTCTCTGCTTATTCTCATCCTAATAAGACCTAACTTATGCTCTTTATCAACAGCAAACTACAAGCCTACCCACCCCCCTTTTCCATCTATTCCTCTCATAACATGAAAATAGAACCTGTGACAGAGTCATAACTACCGGATTTTACCACAGATAATAACCTTAGATATGATAAACACCTAGCAACTACCATCAAAAAAGTGCACATCAAACTCGGATCCCTCTACAGAGTCAAACTCTTCCTGACTCCACTGGCACAGCAATAGCTAGGACACACCTTCTTTCCTTTCTACTCTATGCATCCCCACTTTTCACTAACCTCAAAAAAACAGACTTCAATAATCTTGAAACTTGTTACAACAAAATGTCAGGATTTGCCTGCAACTTCCCTCATAGATCCTATCATTGCTCTGCACTGTAACACCTAAACTGGCTCAGACTTCCCAATCTACTCTTCTATAACCAAGTAAAGTTCACTCATACCATCTTCTACCATCAACAATTGCCCTTCTCTTATTAACCTAGTTCAAACCTACTCCTGCCCCTGATCCCTAAGATCTTCAAACAAGAACCTACTAAAAGTAACCAAATCTATTAATAACTATGGTGATTCCCTTTTCTCAAACCGTGTATCCACTCTATGGAATTCACTTCCACAAGTAATCGTTAATGCCACCAACCATTCCAAATTCAAAAACCTACTGAAGAAACACCTCAGTAGCAACTGGCTATGCTCATTTTCCAAAGCAGACTGAAATACATCCTTAAACTTCTATCTTTTTCATTGCACACTATGTCTATCCCTATACTAACTAATCCACCTTTACAACTATTATTCTTTTTCCCTTGTTTTTTCTTGTATCCCTTTTTCTATATAATTACATTCCTAATTACCCATCTTGACTCATCTACCCTGCCACTCTTTCTACACTATATTACGTTTGTGTACTTTTGGTGACTACTCTGACCTTATACTAGAAAATACCTTATTGTTAAACATTATCTCTGCTAGTAATTTTTATGTAAATGTTTTGTAAATGTTTTTTGAATTATTAAATGTGTACACTGGAGCTTTTCTTCCTGGGCAACCCCTGAAAATGGGTCAATGGCCCAGTCCAACATTTTTTGTAAACAAATGTAAAATAAAATAAATAAACTCTGAAACTTTAATTCTAAAACTTTAACCCTAACCCTAAATTCCTACAACTAACCATGTGGTTCTGTAAAAGCTAATGTAACTTGTAGTTAAGCAACTTTGTAAAACAACTTCCTTTCAGATAGGAATAACAATGGCCGACATCCACTGGACTCTGGAGAAATGTATTCATTATTTATGCATGCACAATAGCACAAAAATGAGAACTGTTGTTGCTTAGGGCAAATTCAGTTGTGAGGGGATAATACTTTGCCATGAGACAGGGCCACTAAATACATTGAGAGTCACTGATTTCTTAAAGATGACTGCTGGGTTTTATGACTTAATTAAGCATTCTATTCCCCCCCATCCCAGTCTGCCATTTAATATAAGAAACAAGATACTTCACTTTCTAAGTGCAATTTTAATGCTGCTGTGGTTCTCCAAACTCTATTAACTGTGGAAAAATGTAATAAAATAACTATGTTTACCTGACTGGGAACCCCTGATTCAATAAGTCATGCTAGGGGTGTTCTAAATCATTTAAGCCATTTGGATTCTCCTGGAAAGTGTTAAAACATTTGGCCACTCATGACTGTTAATCATGCTGGGACCTTCTTGGCCACCTTTAAACCTGCTGTTGGTCCTTTGGCCTTGTTAATACTGCTAGGTCCCACATATGCATTAACTATTGCAGTGCACTGGCTTATGGTCCTGCCATGAGTCTGCTAACAACATTAACTGGCCTTGGACCTGTTCACTGAGTTACTGCTGTGGAGGCACTCCCAAAACTGCAAAGCTAGTCCTATTATTTTTTTACATCACAGGAAGCAGAATAGCTTACCCCAAAAGCTGAAAGACTCAGCTTATAACTTTCCATAATTTTGTAAATGTCCACACTGCTGCTTTTAACTTCACTATGTATTCCCTATTAAAGCTACAGTGTAAGCAACTGTAGACATGCTAATTGCAACAGACCCTTAAAACTTTAGAAAATGGTGAATCTGTTACAGAACTGTAACATTTCACTTTAATTTCTTCATTCTTTCATTGTTAGAAAGATACACTAAACAAAAAGTCCTTTCCTAGCTCTGGCCTGGGTATTTTGATTGATGGTTCATAGGTTCGTAGTTGTGTACTAGGCTAATGGCTCTGGAGCCTTTACAAGCCTAGCCCATAGGATTACCCTGACATTGAGCCACCTGACCTTAGTTCCCAGTGTCTCTGTCGAGTAGAGCCACTGGAATAATCCCCGGGGTGAATTTTCTATTTCCCATCCAATCATCAAGATTTTTCTTGAGGAGGGCCAGTGGAGTACTTACAAATTATGTATGCCCATTAAAGTTTATTACCAGTCATAATTTTTATAAACAGCTATTCTTTTTGAGTGAGCTGTAAAGTCAAGACATTTTAAATTTTACCAACTTTTGGACTTTGTAAGTTGCTGAATATTTTGCTCTTGAAATATATAAATCTTATGCATACTACATTAGAGAGGATCATTTGGAACTTGTATAGTACAGCCATTGTTATACCAGGAAAACCAGGTCCAAAACTGCCCTTTCTGAAGCAGGCTTCAGTGCTTAGTTTCAGAGATGCATTCCTTATAGGGCATCAGGAAGGATCCTGATGTTAGGAATAGTTGCAATGAATGTATTCCACTTAATGTCTCAAATACTTAAGTCTCCCGTCAGTGACAGACTGATTTTCTTTGCCATTCTATGGGTACAGGCTATCACTTTTTTGTCTTTTCCTTCCAATGAGGAAAGGGTTAAGTACATAACCTTATGCACAGATGGATAGACTGTCCTATGATTTTCAGTCTCTCCTGTGTGTTTAACTTTGTTTTCTGTTGCTTTTTCCCTTTCTCTTAATACAAAGAGCTAAACCTTTTCCTACTGAACACCCCTTATTCCTAACAAACTCTACCTCCTGGAATGTTTACAATCCGGTCAGATTTTGTGTGCCATTCATTCGTTACTGCCAGAAGAATGCTCTTCTATTAATACCCTTTATCTCCAGACTGTGAGTAATTGCACTTGTTACCTTCATTTTTTTCTGTTTATTTTGTCCTTTCCAAATGTTTGCACCACCAAAGGAGTTGAAATGTTACAATAAAACATTCTTCCTTTATGCCTTATTGTTGAGTTGAAATTTTATAGTTTATTACGTTAAATTTCAGCATGCCAAAGTAGCCATGCAGATTTAATTAATAAATAAATACTGATAGGAGCTGACAAAAATGAAGCAAAAGTACAAATGAATCAGTGCTAAGTAGGTAAAGGAATTTTGGGATGCCAGTTAGAAATTTGACTGCATTTTCTTGTCAGCAAGTTTATTTCCTGACATTTCAGTGGGGAAAATGCTGTTTTATTTGTGACTTTTTTTGCTGCCACGTTCCCCAAGGATCTAGTCTCACAAGAACTTATTTGTCAGAATCATTTATAGCTAGAGAAACAGCCTGTCAGCAGGAATGTCATTATTGCTAGGCAAACTAGGAACAGAACAATGCTGACAGGCTATACAAGTTTTCAGCATACTGCAGCTACTCTCTTGAATTTAATCTACCCAATGGTTTAGCTCTTAGCATGTCCATATTTTATTGTTTTCCTCTGTCCTAACTAGCCCCTCCCATATAGTGATCAGAAAGTACCGAGCTGCATTGGTTCCTTACCATCATTGCTCTGTGCTTATCTTACTCATATCGCAAATATCTTGCAGGTTTTCCTCTACATACTCTTACAACAGACTTTGCATTTCTAGTTGCTGTTATTCTGTTGTGCATCTTCTTTGGTAAGTTTGTTAGCCCTTCTTCTGGTCCATTCTTTGCGGTATTTATAGGATTTTGCCGTGCACACTTTCTCTTCCTCCTTCCCCCAGAGAAGGCATATTAAGATCTTCCAGTCTCTCTGTAATTTTCCCTTATTGCATATCATCTATCATTTTTTTCTTCCTTTTCTTCTTCTTACAGAATGACTCATTAACTCTGCTCCTTTCCTTTATAAGATGGTGGCTTCTACCTTCCTATATCATTTACTGGTTTACAATATTGTCTCATTAGTGATAATGGTAATATTATTACAGAACAACTCATTAACTCTGCTCCTTCCCTTTACAAGATGGTGGCTTCTACCTTCCTTTATCACTTACTGGTTTACAGTATTGGCTCATTAGTGATAATGGTAATATTAATGTACCCCTCCGCACACACATAAACACACATACACACACAATATATGCATTATCTATTTATGTATACATGTATGTATGTATGTATGTATGTATCTATCTATATACATTTCCATTATTTAGTCATCTTCTAGTTGTGTACTCTTGCTCTAATATATCACTTTTCTGAAACAGTGTATAAATTTGGGCCCCACAAATTCTAATGACATGCTTAAATGTTTCTGTTATTTTCCATGCCTCCTTTATTCAAGGCTATAAAATATTAAACTCAGACACTTTTCTTTTTATGGCTTCTGGTTAAGATCTTGTGACATTTACTTTGTCAACTTCTGCACTACCTCTATGCTATGATCACTTGAAAACAAAGTCTCCAGAACTAGACAGGGCATTGTCCCAGGTGAGGCCTGTGGGGCCTTCCCAGCTGCCTATGTGGATGGCTAGTATCTTCTTGTTTTCTTCTGGTGATGTATCACTCTCTGCATATTTTACTTTACACACTTATTCTGTTCTTTACTCACACTGCTGGTTTACCTTTAGAGCATCTGCTGTGCCTGCCTTTGGGTCACTTTCCTCTTTTGTTGCTCCAACTTCTTTCCCACAATTTGTGTACTACTTTAGCATGTTATTGTTGCTTAGATGAATCATTTTACATTGTTTTTCTTTTCTTTTCTTTTCTTTGAATTTCAGCTACAATGTTCTATATGTTTTTTCATTACAGTTATGAAAGGTATAACTTTGTACTGCAGTGTAACTATAAAACAGAAGTAACCTAATGGAGTATTCACTTTTTTGAAGTGGTACAGACTTGGGAGTGTGAATATATAACATGGAGTTATGAGCATATCCCTCTTCATTAGTGGTGCAGGGACCTTGTTCTTGTAAAAAGACAACCAGTTATATTGTTGTGGGTTAAGTTATGATTAACTATAATACCAAATTAGCTATTGTTGCTACATAGACTAGGATAATTTTCTAGTACCCCACCTATATAAGCAAGTCCATTTTGAATAATGCCTTGCATTTCTTTATATCATCAGATAAAAACAATTCCTTTCTAGCTCTTCTAGATATAGAATTTCACTTATAAGGAAGTGGTACTTGTGCTGTACCCTGTGTTACTCTTCTGGTAGCCATCTGAGTAAATTGTACTTATTATGTTCTTACATGCCCTTTTGTCTGGCCAGTTTTCTTCCAATACTACCAACCTGTGATTCACTCTGAAGCTATCTAATCTCTTTACCAACTTTTTAGTCCTTTCAATTCAGCTGTCTAGACATTCCCCAAATTCCCTATTGATCTGTTTATTCCCTTGTCCTGACAGGCTGAAGCCACTGCCATAGTGGGCAAGAGTTAATTGGTGGTAGGATGCCATTCATTCTGATATGCTGAGCTTCCTGACTTTGTAGAGTATGAGGTTGAATCGGCACAATGTGAGGCTGTCAGTGGTGCATACAACCAACAATCCTTCTAGAAAACTTTTCTCCCCATTGCAGAACTAATGCTCCTATTAGGTCTTCAGTACCACTGGATATTCATTAGTAAGACATGCAAGCCTGAGACAGTCCTGCACATTCATATGCATCCGTCCCTGCTAACTCATGCAGTGTCATGGCTGCTTGTCAAACTTGGGTCACCTAGACCACCACTGAACTGCCTAATTATGGCACCTTGATGAAATCTAAACAGACGACAGTGCCGACACCTAGAATCCTCTTTCATGTTCTCTACTCGTGTTATTCAGTCAGGTGTCTCTGTTAGATTTGTCTGGCATGATCATTCTGAAAGGAAGTCAAGCTCCTTCATGTCCAGTGCACCACTTCCTTCTAGAAATTATCAGTATTCATTTCTTCAGCAATGATTTCATTATTTTTACTTACAAGTGAGATCAGACTACCAGATCAATAGATTTCAATTGTTGTTTTACTTCAGTCCTTGTAAAGGAGAATCCCATTCTAGTATTCAGGAACCTTAATATCATGATGTGCTTTGCTAAAACCCTCTTCAAGTGCAACCTTGATGAGCAGATGGGAAACCACAAATTTGTCCCACGGGTTCCACCTTTGTCCCTCATTGACAGGGGTGACAGGTGCTGACTGAGGTTTCTTTTTAGGGGTTAAACTGTTGGCTAGGCTTGTATGGGCCCCAGGGCCATTAGCCTAGTAACCTCCTATGATCCTCTGATAAAATAGTTTGATGTTTCATTAGCTCCTCCTTCAGTTTCCTAACAGTTTTATGGTTAATCTCATCCTTGCCTTACCTAATTTTAGACTTTGCAGTTCTTTCACAGCATTTTTTTTTTTTTTGCTGTGAAAGGACTGCACTCAACACCAATTTATAGGTTTATTCCTACTGAAAGTATACATTCAGTCACTTTTCTCCTCTGGTATGCATACTAAGAAGATGCATATATTTAGTAATGTTCCTCTTCTGCATTCTTTTCTGCATACCATCATATTTTTTTGTGTATTTTAATATCGCTAATTTTGTTTTCCTTTGCTGCCTTAAGAATCTTTGACAGGAATGGTGATACCTGACACTCTCAACCTCTGAATGCAAGAAAGCTGGAAAAAGCCTAAAATAATGGGCGACAAAGACTCAAAAACAGAGACAGATTTTAAATATTGCTCTTATAAACTTAGAAAGCTGCTAGGATAAGTGTCTGCATACATTTTCTGAAGGATATGAAGTGTGAAGCTCAAATACATGTCATTATTAGGTCATTATTTAGGGGCTTCAATCTTCTGTGATTTTCCAAAAAAAAACTCACAGATTTTATGACAAACAGACCAAATATCTGAGGCAAAAATCTGGACATTCTTCAAAAATCTGTACAGTTGAAAGGTATACCTGCCACAGTCCATCTATCCACAACCTCTTTCCCATTTTTGCACATGGGGTCTGGGTGTCACTTCAACAGTGACAGTCATCTAGAGCCAAAGCTCACACCATCAGTTGTCTAGCCCTGCTACTGTTGTTCTTCCACACCACACAATTACATGCACACACACCTATGGCCAATTTAGAGTGTCCAATGCAGTTACTGCATGTGTTTAAAATATGGGAAGAAACTAGAGCTCCCAGAGGAAACCCACATGAACGTGGGGAGGAAATGAAGACTCCACACAGACATGAACGTTTTATTTTCTTACTCAGTTGCTTTCTGCTCTTTTCTGCTTTAAAATGGTACAATTGTATGTTTGTTTCTTTCTGTGTTCATTATAGCCTCGAAACATTGTGTTTTCTCACCAATATTGCCTCATTTGTGAAACACAATGGCATTTTCTTTCTTTTTGATTTGTATACCTATAAATGCTTCACTGATGGCAGATATTTATGTACAACCATTGTTCATTCACTCTTTCATTCATGTTTAAACTTTTCTGAAACACAATCCATGATCCACAGTATTAACATCTTGTGTGTCACAACATCATAACCATGAATGCAGATGCATTCTGCCTTGTCTTGTGACTACTCAGCCACACAGACACACACACACACACACACACACACACACACACACACACACACACACACACACACACACACACACACACACACACACACACACACACACACACACACACACACACACACACACACACACTAACTTCTTTACACTACATCTGCAGTGTTTAGTTTGTGAAACTCAGCAGTATATTACCATAACAGTACCATTTCTAGAAGGGCTTTTCATCCAGAAAAAAGGAGGTTATTGTCCCACTGTACTCATCCCTCATTAGACCCATTATAGAATACAACACCCCATTTGGTATGTACCTCTCAAGATACCTGCAACAACTGGAAAGGCCGCAGCAATACCTCACTAAAAGAATCACAGGCCTAAAGCAGATGCCCTATGCTGACCACCTTAAAAAACTCCAGCTATACTCTGTCTCATATAGTCTACTCAGAGGCGATCTCTGTTTAACATACAAGGCCATGTCAAACCCTGAGCTGTTGGACATGCTACACTTAAAGAAATCCCAATCCCTCAGAGCCACACGCTTCAGGGATCTAAACCTTGTCATCACAACAAACAAAACATGCTGGAGGGATAGTTTCCTGACCCAGAGACTCCCCAGACTCTGGAATAGACTGCCCATACATGTCAAGCAGAGCACCTCTTTGGCCTTCTTCAAAAGGAACCTTGATGATTGGATGGGAGAAAGGAAATTCACCCTGGGGATCACGTCATTCTCCCTGCTAGACAGGGGTCCAGGAAGTAAATAGTGTGGGAAGAAATAGCCAGGGAATTGTTATGGCTAGGCTTGTATAGGCCCTAGGGCTGATAGCCTAGTACCAACCTATGAACCTATGAATAAGAGAACAGTTAAACATCACAGGGAAACAGTCACTGGACAGGTGTACTTTGATGGTGATATAAAGTTTGGGTTTCAGAAGTTGGTAACAAGAAATTCTAGGTTATGTACTTAATTTTTCTAATATCCTTACCTTCAGCACACTATATGATGCATTAATGCAGTCTTTTAGTAACAAGTGCGTTGATTTTTTTAAGCATATTGCATTAATGTAGTTATTGTGTGATAAGCATTCTTACTTATTAGGAAACATTGTAATAATGTCACATTATTGTCAAACGTATGGTACACAAAGTAGAATCATGCTTTTTGATTTTACAGAAAAAAATAAGAATTTTTTTATAAATGTAAGAGTGCAGACTTCCTCCTAGTAAAGAAAGAATAGTGGGGTAGAATCAACAATTGCAAAGTTATCCCCAGTAAAACAATCAGCCCACAACATAAACCTCTGGTTGCTACAATCAGATGCAAGCAGTGGTTAGAGAAGACTCTAAAGTCAACAGACACCAGGCTGAAGACTTGGAAATTGACTGGAAAGAAAGCCCAACAGTTGAAGGAATTACTCAGCTTTGGCACCTTAAGAACAGGAAATAGGCAGAGTTGAAGAAGAATGGTATCACCTCAAAACAGATATGCAGCCGAGCCAGGTATGGAAATAAGGTACACTAGGAAAGCTGGTGGTGGAATGCAGAAGACCAGGAAGTCATCAAAAGGAAGTAATGCAGGAAAAATAGAAGATATAAAAGACAGACCAGGCTGGGAAGGAATACTCATTGGCTAACAAAGAGGCTAAAAAGGAGTTATAATATTAAATAACAAGGCATTAGAGTTACTCTACCAGCTTCTGGAAAGTGACTTATCAGATGGCACAAGGTTGCAAAGCAAAGACAGAAAGATATAGAAGATAGTTAAACACCCATACTAATGGATGAGAGCAACAACCTGCTCATCAGTCCACAGGACATCAAAGGCAGATGGAAAGAGTATTTCCAGCAGCTGCTGAATGGAAAAAAACACAGAAGTTGTACTGCCCTACACACACCTATGATGAGAGAAGAGGAGGAGCCCACTACAGAAGAAGTGAGAACAGCTCTAAGGAAAATGAAGTCAGGGAAAGCAACAGGGTCAGATGAGGTCACAACAAAGATGAAAAATTTGTTGGGTGAGAATGGGGAGAAATGGCTCCTGAGGGTACTCATAGCAGTATGGAGAGAAAGGAATATCCCAGATGGCTAGAGAATAAGCATATTAGTGTCAGCATTCAAGAACAAAGGGGAATTCACAACTATGGACAATGCAGAGGCATCAAACTCCTATCACACTGCATAAAAGCTCTGGAGAGGGTGACTGATAACTGAATACACAGAGTTGTAGAAAGTAAGATGGCAGATGAGCAGTTCAGATTCAGATCAGGATGCAGCACAACTGACCCAATGTTTGCCATAAGACAGATACTTGAAATGAAGTTAGAAATGAGGAAAGAGTCCAATTGGGTTTTCCTAGACTTGGAGGAAACGTATAAAGGGTCCCAAAAAAGTTGATTTACGCAGTCATACAGTGGTTTGAAGTCCCAGAACACTGGCAGAATTAGTGCAAGCTGTGTACAAGGACCCAGTAGCTTATGTAAGGAGTGTTTGGTCTCACAGTGGGGTTCCCAGTGGGAGTGCTTGTGTATCAGGGTTCAACTCTGAGCACACTACTGTTCTTACTGGTGATGAGACGTAATTGTGCATTAGCAAACATATTAATATAATATATATAATAAATACTAATATATATATATATAATAATACATTCATACTGGAGATGAGACAAGTAATGGTGACATTAGCAAACAGGCTAAAGAGGACACATCAGCAACGTTGCTGCATACAGATGATGTGGCACTACAGGCAGACTCTGAGCAAGATCTTCTGCAAAGGATAGGGGAATGGAATGCAAAACTGAAGGCACATGAGATGAAACTGAGGACAGATAAGCTAGTTGTAATAGCAGCAAATGGAGGAAACCAGAAGAAGCTGAGAAATAAGATAGAAGGAAAAATAGTGGAACAGGTTAACAACTTCAAGTATTTGGGAGGAGTGGTTGAGAAGAAGGGATGTCTGAATGAGGAGGTCAAAGCAAAAATCAGAGGGGCTGCAGCCAACTGGCAGAGAGTGTCAGGTGTTGTGTATGACAGAAGAATGACTTAGAAGCTGAAAAGTAAGGTGTGCAAAATAGTAGTACGACCAGTACTACTGTATGGTACAGAAACCTGGACAGAAAAGGCACTGCAGTTGAGAAAGCTAGAGGTGATGGAGATGAAGTGCCTGAGATAGGTGGCAGGATGCACAATGTGGCAAAATGAAGAAATGAGGACATAAGAGCAGAAGTCAAAGTAGCTCCAGTTACTGAAAAGCTTATACAGAGCACATTATGATGGTTTGGGCACATGTGCAGAAAAGCAGAAGACAATCTGGTAAAGAAGATTTGGGGCAGGAAGGAAGAAGACAAGAGAAAATGACAGCATCCAGCAAAGAGATGGATGGTTTATATGAGAGAAGTTCAGAGACAGTCAGGCATGAGTGTTGAAGAAGGTGGGAGAGATGGCGAAAGCTGACATAATACCCCAACCCCATGTAGAAAATGAGAAAAGAGGAGTTGATGATGATGATTATACGTGTAACCTTGCAGCCATCATCTCTGTTTTCTGAAGTCTTGTTCATAGGTTCATAGGTATATACTAGGCTAATGACCACCAGGGCCTTTATAAGCCCAGCCATGCAACCCAACCCAACTGTGTTCTTATGTAACATGGGAGTCTATATGGAGGGGTATGTTAGTTTGGGAATATTTACTGTCGGCGGGGACCAGACTGGAGGTGAATTTTTGATTTTATATTCAATGATCAAGGTTATGTTTGAATAGGGTTAGCGATGGACTCTGCTTCACATGGATGGGGATCCTATTCCAGATCTTGGGGATCCTCTGAGACACTTATCTGTCTCACCAGCATGTTCTATTTATGTTGCAAAGTTTAAATTCTATGATTTAGTGTTTCTGGTGCTATTCATTTTGTGGATGTGCAGAAGGTCCATCAGAGGTGGATCTGAGGATGCTTTATATGTCAGGCATAGATAGCCTCTCAGTAATCTGTAGGAGACTTGAGTACAGAGATAGTGCTTTAAGGTGATCTGTATTGGACAGTGACTTAACATCCGGCATTTCTACGGTGATGACATGCCATATTTAGGTTTTGGATATGATTACATGAAGTGGGGATTATACCTTAAAAACATTTTCCACAAAATCTCTGTGTGTGAAATCACATTCCTTCTTGACCACAGAGTGTGCAATTATGCTCCAAAATCATGGAAAATACACTGTTGTAAAGTACATTTCAAATATAAGAAAGTATTTTACATTTGTTATGCACCCCCTCAGTGCTGTTGTTATTCTTGATTTTGAGTATTAATTGCTCAGCAGCCATAATGGAAGAGAATTGGGAAGCTGTTAAACAGATTTGGACATTTTTTAAGTCCAAATGACATGTTTACCAGCTTCACAGTTCTCTTCTTTAGTGTCCACTCAGTTTGTGGCAGTTGTTAGTGTGTTATACCCTTTGAAATTATAAAAATGATACTGTTACTACTACTACTACTACTACACAGTTTTTCCCCCAACATTTGTAGTACTTGGGAGCAGGTAATAATCTTTGCAGGTTTATCCATTCATAGCATGGCATTTTATCTGTTATCAACATGGGTGTCAAAATTCAACACTTGAGCTTCTCTTGCAAGTTGAATTCCTTGGCATACGTGTCTCAAACGTGTAACGTCCTGGTTATGATTAGAGGCAGCCTATTATAATCTTTTTATTGTGCCCAGATTTATGAGCTATGTTTAAGGACCCTTAACAAAAGAATGTACCTTAGGAAGGAGTTGCACATTTTCCACAAACATCTTAACTCTGACAACCACTTAGGTAACCAGAGTAGAAAGCCTTGAACCTGATATCATGTGACTATCTTTAACAATCTTGGAATTCTTCTTGGTGGTTAGGTACAGGCACACTTAACTATCATGAACAAATTGAAACACCAAAGAATTATTCCTTATTTTATTCCAAATCATCAATGTAGGTCTCTTCAGAGTTAATGTTGTAATAGAAGAGTTAAAGGCTTACATTTTGTGATTAGCAGTTTTAAAGACTCGGTAAAATAAATCTCCAGAAAGCATCATTTTCTTTTTGTGTGGTTTGTACCTTTTCTGATATTTATTTATTTATGCATCATTCTCTATTGTTTTATTCAGTTATCTTCTGCTCTTATAATTTCATAGGTTGCCTTATCTATTGGTTAGTGTAGTTGTTCTGCATTGCTTTACTTCCATGTCCCTTCACTGGGTAAGTCTTCTCTCTCAAGGTAGAAATTGTTTATTTGTGTCTTTGTTGTTAATGATCTGGTAATGAATAGTCAAGAGAACTGAAATGGCATAGAAGTCATACACATGTAAGTTAAAGGATTTTTTCAGTTTAACTTCTGCAGTCCCTACCCTCCCTCATAGGCAGCCATGCTTTTTGACATGCAGTATGAATAGTGTAGCAGCCAGTCAGTATAATAATGCCCAGCATCAAACCATATGCCTTTATAGGTGACATAATCAAAAATAGACCACAAGGCCAGCAGAGGCACTGTGCAAATCATGAAGTAGCACTTGCTAATAATAATGTATAAAGCATTGCAGAGATAAATACTGCACAGTATAGTGAACAGATAAATAAATAATCATAAGTACATAATTGAGCACTGGTGGATTGTCACAGCTACTTGTATAGCAATGCAAAATAACTGGAGCATGCGGGCTTAAGGAATAAAGACACTGAAGGACAAATGCCAAATTAAATTGCATTAGTTAATCATCATATAAGATGGAGCAGTCTGCTGAATTTAGATATTAAAGACAGGATTTAATAACATGGGCTTGTATATAATAACACTGTTGTCTTAACTTGTTATAAATGACATACACTACATTGAACATCAAGGGGAAGCATGATGATTTTCTTATATAAATAAATATGCATAACAAGTCATGTAATTGCTTTAACTTGAATTGTAGTTTTTGTAACCCATGTTGACCAATGTAATACTTAAGTGGTTACCAAGGTAACTATTGTTTTATACATGACATCAAACTGACAAAGTTGTTCAAGAGAAATAAAAGAAGCCTGAACTTGAAATGTCACAGAATGTAACAATTATATTCTGAACAAATAGTATTAAACTGACAATAGATACTCAGTTTAATAACATGGGCTTGTGTATAATAACACTACTGTTTTAACTTGTCATAAATGACATACACTATATTGAACATCAAGGGGAAGCATGATGATTTTCTCATATAAGTAAATGTGCATAACACGTCATATAATTGCTTTAACTTGAATTGTGGTTTTGTAACCCATCTTGACCATACATAATACTTAAGCTGTTACCAAGGTAAGTAATGTTTTATGCATGACATCAAACTGACAAAGTTGTTCAAGGGAAACAATAGAAGCCTGAACTAGGAATGTCACAGAATGTAACAATCACATTCTGAACAAATAGTATTAAATTGACAATAATCACTCAGTTTAACCTTTGCTGATTATACAAAATAGAATGTTGCCATTTAAATCTAAAAATGTTCAGTATATGCCATAAAATGCCAATTTATGAATATGGAAAGGGAACTTGTAATCATTAATCACAATAAGTAAATTTGTTGTTTTATGTTTAGGAAATGGGGGGAAGAGGGATGCACTGATAATTAAAATGTACTAACTTTCATCAATGTTCACATAAAACAAACTTGATGGTTTAAGTAAGTTAGCAACAAACAAAGTGATTACTTAAATGCTGGCAAACAATGAAATATAGCTTCTGATATATCCAGTAAAATACACTGTATTACAAACATTAGGTATAAATATTATTACTATCTTTTTATATTAAATAATAAGTTTTGAAAGACTTCATCAATAAGGGTGAATATGTTAAATAACTGTGAACTATAATCTTTTACTGACGTTTTATATATGATACATCCTACTTTACTATGATTGAATTGCTTGTCATATATTGTTCATGTAAATATTAATTGCTTATACAATAAGTAGACATTTATATTGTATTAGAATTATGTGTAATCTACAATAATACTATATCTGTTCAAAATAATATAAATATTGCTTCTTCCTATTACAAATATTCTCCATATGATAATTCAATTTATGGAGCTCAGATGTTCTGGATTGTCAAGGTGTAAGTGATAATCTGATGGACATAGGTTTATCCATTAGATTAGGAATGATTTTCATTCCATGGCTAGTGCAGATCTTAGTTTTGTTAACATTTATTAATTTAAATTTATTTCATAAAAACAGTTTTAGTATGCCTGACCAAAACATTACTTTATTTGCAAACACTCAAAGTATAAAACTGATAATTTCCTTTAAAAGCTCAGACATATACCTTATAGCTATTAGAGGAAAATGTTAAATAGTCACAATAAAACAAAAATACATAGTCTAAATAAGCTAGGATGGATTTAACTTTATTATCTTTAAATACCAATGGCTTAAACAATCCTAGCAAGAGATCAAATCTACTGAAATATTTAAAACTGAACAAAGCACAAATTGTCTTCCTTCAAGAAACTTATTTCAAAACAAATGGCAATTGCAAATGGAATCCTAAGTAATATATGATCTTGACACAATCCACTTATAAGACAAAGACAAAAGGGGTAACAATTTTATGGAAAACAAATGTGATTAACCCAGAAATCATTTATAAGTATGAAGATAAAGAAGGCCTTATGGCATTAGTAATAGTTAAATATAATAACAGAATATGGACCCTAGCCAATCTATACTGGTTCCCAGGCATTGGAACTGGAACTGTTAAAAAAACACTTGGATTTAATTTCCAGTAATTATAAAGGCAACTTAATATTAGGAGGAGATTTTAACTGTGTATTTGATATTTCTGAAACTACAAATAAAAGACCGTTGGGTACATCTGCTGTATCAAAAGCTTTAAACAAGTGGGTAGAATAATTTCATCTTGTAGATACTTTCAAATTTAAAGAAGATAAATCTTTGTTGTTTTCCCATCAAGATCACAGATTTGGTACCCAAACTAGAATAGATAAAATATTTGCTGCCTATGACTTACATTCTAAAATCCTTAATTTCTCAATAACTCCCATCCCCTTTCCAGACCTCAATTCATTAATACTAAAACTTCAAAATGGATACAAACCATAAATCTTTAACTCCAGAATTCTAGCATGTATAACTAAAATTAAAGAGTTCAAACCCATGTTATTATCTGAATTATGGTATTTCTTAGATATTAATTACACCACAGAGATAAATAAAATAATGATAAGGGACTCATTAAAAGCTTACATATATGGTAAAACCCTAACTTGCTATAAAAAATAGAGAATGGGATTCTGAATTATTAGATCTACAATCCAAACTTTTGTCAGTAAAAGTTGAAAAAAATCAAAATCATTTGGAGATAAAAAAGAAAGTAGAAGTATTAAACAATAAATACAATGAAATTCTAACACATAACACTTGTTTAGCTTTAAAAAAATAAAATTAATACCTTGGCCACTTCTTCCAAATATCTACATAATTTATCCACAAAAATCAAAATACAATCAAAAGCTAATAACATTAAAATTATACTCCATGAAAAGAAAGGGAAAAATGTCTCATATATAGGTGACATTCTTGATGCCTATAGAAATCACTATATGGAACATTTCCAAAAAGAAAATATACATATCGATCAATTAAATCTAGATGAAAAATGTTCTAATATAAAACAAAATACCATAAAAATTAAACCTAGATCTGCAAGCACTCATATTCTACAAAGAAATTTCAGATACAATAAAAGAAGGTAAAAATAATAAAGCTTCAGGTATAGATGGCATAATTATGGAAATGTATAAACTTTTCCTTCAAAGATACTATCCGTCTTCCATAAAACTCTATTAGAAATTCAGTGACAATCTTTACTACCACCCTCTTGGAGATATTCCTTAATCACACCAATCCTAAAGGAAAACAAATCCCCAAACCTCTGTACTTCATATAGACCTATATCATTATTAAATAATGACTATACAATATTTATGACAATATTAACTAACAGAATGAAAATACCACTATCCAAAACAATAAATAATGATCAAACTGGATTTATATATCATAAACACACATATGGGAATATTAAAAGGATAATTTCTCTTATAGATTATGTTAATAAAGAAAATAAAGAAGCACTCATAATTGGCTTAGATATAGAGAAAGCCTTTGATTCCTGAAATTGGGACTATTTATTCAAATTCCTAATGCTATTTGAATTTCCTGCATCCTTTGTTCATCTCCTAAACAACATATATATATATATATAAATAAATAATTTAGTGTAGGTCAAGTTAGGTCATTTTACCTCTGAATCTATACATATAACAAAAGGCACTAAACAAGATTGTCCCATGTCACTGATTCTATTTGCTCTGGCTATTGAAATATTGGCAGAGTCAATCTGCAACAATATAAAATCAAAGGAATAGATGTTTATGAACAATACACTTTTAAAGTAATGCTATTTGCTGATGACGTATTACTAACATTATCTAATATAAAAGAGACATTAGAAGAATTAGCTATATGAATTGACAAATTTCACATGACTTCAGGACTCCATTTCAATAAATCAAAATCAACATTTTTATTTTAAAATTAAAAAAAGAACTGCATACTAAGGTGGATCACATCATATGGAAACAAGAATCTACCTTAAAATATCTAGGAATTTAGTAATGCAAGGATAATAATGAATTATTCTCAAAAAACTACCATAATATCATCAATACAATTAAAATCTCTGTGGTAAAATGGAACAAAATAATATTAACATTTGAAGATAAGCAACAGTTAATAATTTTTTTTTTAGTGCTCAAGATTCTATATATAGCCTTGGCAATACAACTGTTACCAGAAAGGAATATACTTAAAGAAATAAATTCATGCCTAATAAAATGTTTATGTTTTCCCAAAAGAAACATAAAAGCTTTAATACATATCAGACCATGGAAACAGGGAGGATTAAACTTTCCTGATATAGAAACATATATAAAAGTGTCAATATCTAAAACAATCTCAGATTGGATAAGTCCAAATTACTCTGCAAATTGGAAAGAATTACTAACTGTAATATCAATAAATGAATTTGATTTGCAAAAAAAATTTCAAATAACAGAAAAAAACAATTTGCCATGGCACATATGTATTAGTATGCAATATAACATAACTAAACCCACTAAAACTCCTATGATTAATTATTACATTGACTCATTTAGGAAAATTATTAATGCAAATATAGATTTAAAAATCTGGTTTGATCTTTTAACACCATTTATAGTCACAAAGAACTTTCCACATAAAATATATAGAGACATTATTAATTCCTGGGAACAGAAAGGATTTGTTTGTTGGCTCCAATGTATCAAAGAACTAAATGTTTTAGATATGCAAGTAATAAAAACAACATACAAAATTCAACAACAGGATTGTCTAACTTTATAGAGTATTCTGTCATATTCGCAAGACTTAAGTAGAATAATTAACAATTCTTCATTTAAAGAAATACCTAAATTTATGAAATAAATACATGAAATCATATATAATGACTTTGACATGGGAAACAGTATTTCAAAATTTTACATCATTTTGATAAGCTATAAAACAACAACCAAAACCTCATATTGGAAATATTTAACAAAAGGACACTCAATACAGTTAACTGAAGATATTAAAACAAATATCTTATTATTGATAAAATATACATCCTTCACACAATACTGGAAAGTTTTTAATTGGAAATGCTTGCGCAGAGCATTCTTAACCCCAGACAGAATCAGTAAAATTAGTTATTCCATAAAAGGAATATATTGGAGATGTGAGCAAGTACACAATACAGATTGGAACCACATTTTCTTTGATTAATATTAAAAATCTAGCTATTCTGGAATTATATTAATAACTTTCTACAAGCTTTATTTAATGAATTGTTTTATTTAACTAAAACTCTTGTATTATTAAATGCGAACAAAGGTCCTCATTTGAATAGGTCAAACATGTATCTAGCATGGGCTATACTTGCAATTTCAAGGAAATGTATAACAAGAAGATGTAATGCAAACACAATACCAACTTTGGAGGACTTCTACAGCCTACTGAAGACCACAGCATTATTGGAAATTAAAATTAAAGAACTAAGACTTTATCCAAAGCCATTTATCAACAACCCTTGGGGAAAAGTCTTATCATTGATTGACACTATACAATAATTGATCAGACACTCTGATAATGGATTGGACATACTTATAAAGTAACTATATACATTAAGATCTGTTATAGTGTCAGGATAATGTAAATAGTGTACATAGTTATTTAAGATGTTATGTATAAATACTATGGAATTCATTCAAATGTATTTGAAAAAAAAAATTGAGAAAAAAAAGATTTTGGAGGAGGCAAGCCCCTCACAGGTAACTGTTAAACTATGTCTGCCACCCCAGCAAAATATCAAAGCTGACTGCATGACAGCAACTGTTGTTTAAGAAAGACAGTGGCTTTAGCCACAACAGTTCATAATTTACAGAAGGTTGCCCACATCACCTTCAGGCTGATGTAGTGCCTTCTCCATCCCACCTTTCACCACAGCAATTCTGCTGTGATGCTGACTTTACATTTACAGTATCCCCAGCATTGTCTGGCATATCTGATATAATTGGCTACTGTGCATCTAGATCAAATTCCTAATGTGAGATGTCTTCTGTTTATGTCCATTCCTTCCCATGTTTGACTTTTATCATGCACATTTTTGCTTGTAAGTTTTCCTTAATAATATTAATCTTCTTGAAGAGCTGTCTTGCCTTTATCATTAATTATCATTTTTCCATTTTTTGCACTACTGATTTACATATGCCTCTTTGTTGCTTTTCACTTGTTGCTAATTTTGAAACATTGCTTTCAATTTGACGTACTTCCTTATCTCCACTACACTAGTATTCTCTCATCCACTTCTATAGCTTTTTGTGATATGGATTTTAAACCTTTATTAAAGCACTCTGAGGGTGATCTTCAGATTGACTGTTTCACTTTAAAAAAATTGGGAAACAAAAAAAAACTCAACAGAGATAAATGAAACAAACCCAAAACAGCAACGAGTAAAAGAACAGCAATGTTTTTCTCACGTATTAAATTACATGTTCAAAACCAATTACATATAGTAAGGTTATGTGACCTGTTAATGATGCAAGCTCCTTTAGTTTAATAATGGTTTTATACTACAACTTTCATTAAGTCCTGGAGTCCTGAAAGCTGTGTAATCCATTTGGTTTTACCAACAACAAACAATGGACAAGTTTGCCAACCAACATCAAATTTAAAGAAAGCATAGCACAGCATATATATGATATTACAAAAGGGAGCAACATTTTATTTCTTTATTTATTGACATTTGATTATTGGGAAAGTCTGACTGAGTAGAAGCACATTTTCAGTGGAAGTCTGGGGAGAAAAGCTTCAAATTGCTACAAGACATTTAAGAACAATAATTTTACAATCTTCAAAAATAAAACAAAAACATCTGCAATTTAAATAATTATAACAAATTAAACATAATATAAAAACATTGGTTAAGAATTGATACAAGATATATGATAATCATTTCATATTTAGAAAAATGTTAGACATTTTGTAGAGAAATTAAAGGTAAGTAAATCTAATGCAAATAGAAATTGAATATGAAGTGAGGGAAAAACAGGCTTATGGTATATTTAGAGACAAAGTCAGAGAAGAAAATTAGATAGCAGTAAGGAAGCAGGTGAAGAAGGGAGACTAAGGAGGTATAAGGAATGAAAAGGAACTTGTTCACATTTAGGGATACGGGTTATCCTGGTTTTGAGCTTAAACAGATTTTAGCTAGGAAGTCTTTCAGAGTGGTTTTAAAAGATGGGAGGGTGGATTTAGACCTGATGAATGCAGGTAAGGAGTTCCCGGCCTTAGCAACCTTATACAAGTACAGACAATGTCCAGCAGATTTGCTAAGTTTGTAGACAGGAGTTTTTGGCCACTGGAATGCAATGACCGACTGGGAACATAGTTGTGTAGAATTTTTTTAGTGCTGGACAGGCAGATGGATGCTGGATAATTTTGTGGTTGGTAAGAAGTTTATATGCTAGTTGACGTGGTAGTTCTAACCAATTCAGGCTTTTCAGTGCTATACAGTGTTGGGTTCTGAAAGGAGTATATGCTGCAAATTTAGCAACTTTAATATAGCATTGTTTAAATTTCAATTTTTGTGAAGCTTGGAGGTTAGTATAGATGAGAACACAATAACTAAGAATGGGGGGCAAAATGTAGTGGTAAATGTAGTTTTAGTTGTGTTGGTAAGAAAGGTTTTGCCTCTGTAAATCATCCCTAGTTTTTGATGAGTTTTCTTATGTAATTTTATATGCGCAGGTCGAATGTAAGATTATCATCCACTATCACCCCATAATAGTTTGCTATGTGAAGTGACTTCAGTGGTTGCTTTATCAAGAGAGAGAGATTTACATTTTGTTTTTTTCATGAAAGAGGGATTTGGGGAAAAAGTAGTAGTTTGGTCTTTTTTGGGTTAAGCATGAATTGTGAGTTACAAAGCCATGTTTCAGTGGCTGCTAGAGCTTCCTGGGTAATTTTTTTTTAGCTGTACCATGTTGTCAGATGTACAAATGAGAGTGGAATCATCTGCACACTGTATTAGAGTGGCCTGTTGTGTGGCAATATAGAGAGTGTTGGTGAAAATATTACAGAGGAGGGTATCAAGGATAGAGCCTTGTGGTACACCAGTGGTGACTGAGAGGTAAGGAGTGAGTCTGACATTGTACCTGTGGTAAAGTATTTGCTAGGGTCTGATACTAGAATCCAGTCTAATAGGGAATTTGATGTCCTGCTATAATGTGTGGGGCTATTAATTATTTGTGTAAAACCATATAGGTTCATGCTAGATGTAGGGGAGTTACAGATTATGTCCATCCA
The DNA here is from genome assembly GCF_019279795.1 of Protopterus annectens. Taxonomy (NCBI): domain Eukaryota; kingdom Metazoa; phylum Chordata; order Ceratodontiformes; family Protopteridae; genus Protopterus; species Protopterus annectens. The sequence goes on along the minus strand of NC_056737.1, from coordinate 1,397,743,277 downwards.
ATTGACATTCACACCACCTAATAATATTTTTTCTTATGGAAATGTTATGGATATCCAATGTAGGATATTTTCCAGTTTAACTGTATTGCCATCAGTAGGGATATAAAGGACAGTAATGCATATTTGTTTATAATTGTTTAATTTTGCAAAGCATTAAGAAGCTCTGCTGAGCTGAATTCTGGTGTTGGTTTGCTATAAGGGGAAATGTGATAGGTACTGGGAAATATTAAAGGAATACCACCACCTTTCCTAATTATATGGTTATTAAGGATGATATTATAGCCAGGATATATAACTTCAGAGTCTTTTATGCTGGGTTTAAGCCAAACTGCAGTTACAGTGAGAAGATCAGGCTTATGTTGGGTAATCCAGGCATCTAGTCCAGCAGTTTTATTTCTCATACTTCTAAAATTTATTGCAGCAAAAATTAGATCACCAGGGTTGGGCTTTGGCTGTTGTTGGGTTACAGAAGTATGTGGGACAGAATTATCTTTGTGTTCATTGTGATAGCTAGGGTCAGGATTAAGATGAATATATCCTCCTAGAAGGATTTTAGTATACTGAGGAATAATACATACTAATTTTTGGTGTGAGTTGAAGTGCAATTAATTGGACTAAATGTAGAAGGAATGTCAGGGGCAATATTAAATTGATTTGATGCAATGTGTGGAGAGTGCAAAGAGGAAGTATGGATATGTAGTTGGGACAGAGGTGGAGAAATGTTGTGATATATTATTGAGTCTTGGTAGGATGACAGATGGCACAGTAGAAGAAGAAGAAAACAAGATAAGTGGAACAGTAGCATAATTAATTACATGAATTTGTATTTTGTAGATATCAGGTATTAGGGAAGTAGCAATGAAGAAGGAAAGAATAAGTTGCAGGACCATAGGAGATTCAGTGATGGTGGATTCTGTAAGGTGGCAGATGATGGGTAAGGAAAGAATTTTTTTTATAAAAGAAGAGAAGTAGGTTGTCCTAGTATCTTCTCTGGAATGTAAGGAATAGAGGGGTGTTAAAAGCTAGAGTATAATAATGCAATCAAAATAAGAAAAAAGGGGTTATTTGGGAAAAGAAAAAGATACAATGTGGAACAGATAGGTAGTATTAAGGAGGGTTGTGATTATAAATGGATACAGGGCAAAACAATATGGGACGGAGAAAGATAGTTGAGAATGGGGCTAAAATTAAATAGAGATAAGGACACAGAAATCCAGAGACAGAAGTTTATGTATAGCACTACTAAGGCCATTTGGGGATTCTTTGGAATAAGAGTCACAAGCTTGTTGCTATTTCATTTAACTACATGCTGCATACTATCAATACAAGCTTTATCACCATGCCTTATAGAGCTGTTCTTGTTTGTAAGCATATTTGTGTGCTTTTCTGTGAGCTCGTATATCTGAGAAATCTAAATGGCCTTATTCAAAGTTAAATCACTGTCAGAAAGCAAAATCTTCCTCACAGCATCATCTTTTATACTACACGCAAGTCTGTCTTTTATCAACTCACCACTTAAATCACCAAATCTGCATGTTTTAGCCTTATTTCTCAGGTCAGTTATATATGCTGCAAAAGTTTCACCAGACTTTTGATCCCTTGTATAAAATAAGTGCCTTTCCATCATAACGTTTGTCTGGGTGGTTACACATTTCTCTAAATTTACATTTTAAGCACTCTGGGTCCTCCTTTGACTCAGTTGGTACAATAATATGACAATTTCCCCCTCGCCTGTATAGAGAGCAGGTGCATACACAAATGAACATTCCTTTTCAATGGCTTCTGATCCAGCTAAATTAAGCAGAATAAATGTCTTTGTGTAGTCATATTTATCAGAAAATGTAGCCTGTATGAAAATGTTGTACTCTTGCTCAAGCACTCTCCAGTTCTTAGCAATATTACTGTCAAACACAAGTGCATTGGGTTTTCAAAACCCGTCTACCATGCTCACAAAGTATGTACAAGCACATTGAAAATGTGGCCCTTGTAATTATGTATGAACAAACAGTTCTGTGAGTTTGTAATAACATTCAAATGCAGAATAAACTCTGCAAAATAGTGTACTCTGTGAAATAATGGAAATATGATCTGTAATGGCTGTATTCTGTGAAATATTCTTGTAATGGCTGTACTTTGCAAATTAGCTTTACTGAAACACTACACAAACTTGCAAACACTTTTTACACTTCTGATAACTTGGATATCTGCTTAATACAAGAAATAAATACTTTGTGAAAATTAGGTCATTTCCCCTTTATTTTATTTGTTCTATACAATTTGGACTTTATTTCAAACATTTTCTGTAGTAATTAAAATATTTTTAGCAATATCGTACATATCGGTTTATGCAAATATCACTTAGAATGTTCTGCATGACACATTTCATATTTTGTGAATAAGAAATAGTGCTGAGCAAGTTTTAATATCTGAAATTCATTTCTGACCTGTTTTGTGAAGTTTGAACATTTTAGGGATGATTCATTGCTGTATATTCCACCAGTTCCAACCAAGTGTTTTAAGTCATTTTAGCCATGCTGCCTCTAAATTCATGCCCTTTAGACATGCTGTTTCTATAACCATGTCCTTCTAGACATGCCACTTCTGACACCATGTCACTGATCTTATAGGTTTATAGGTTCATAGGTGTGTACTAGGATAATGGTCATAGGATTACCCTAGCATAATGCCACCCAACCTTAGTTCCCAGTGCCTCTGTCAAGTAGAGCCACTGGAGTTATCCCTGGGGTGAATTTTCTGTTTCCCCTCCACTCATCAAGATTTCTCTTGAAGAGGGTCAGCAAGATGCTATGCTTGACATGTATGGGAAGTCTGTTCCATAGCATGGGCAGTCTCTGGGTTATGAACCTGTCCCTCCAGCTTGTTCTGTTAATTGTGGTAATGAGGTTGAGGTCTCTGGAGTGTGTGGTGCAGAGGGATTGGGATTTCTTTAGATGTAGCATTTCTAACAGAGCTGGGTCAGACATGACTTTGTAAGTCAAGCAGAAATCATCTCTAAGTAGGCAATATGAGACAGAGAATAGTTGGAGTTTTTTGAGTCTGTCCATATAGGACAAATGTTTAAGGCCTAGGAACCTCTTTGTGAGGTACTTTTTTGGCCTCTCCAGTTGTTGCAGGTGTCTAGTGAGGTACATGCCAAGTGGGGCATTGTACTCGATGATTGGCCTAATGACGGAAGAGTAGAGGGAGACAATGACCTGTTTTTTCCTGGATGCAAAACCCTTAGCAATGAGATGTGCCACATAGAAGGACTTTTTGACCACAGTGGCAATGTGGTGATCAAAAGAGAAGTTGCTGTCAACTTGTGTTCCCAGATCTCTCATAACGCCTTCTGTGTTCAGTGAACTACCATCAATGTGGTAATTCATGGGAACCGGGTTTTTCCCAAAGGAGATGACGACATCTCTCTCTAACATAGATGGCAAGCAGGCAGGATATTTTGTTTAGATGCTTTAATACATAAAAACACATCAGGATGGATAGCAGTATCATAAAATACAAACAAACTGGTTAACAAACAGACATTACATACATATGTGCTTGCATGTCAATGTCTTACTACAAAATGGCATTCTAGCTTGCATGTGCTCAGTATTTATTCTCTTAACTCCAACCTTATCAACTCCCTTTTAGCTCAGCTCATTCCTTATTCTTCTCCTCTGTTCTCTTCACCTAACCTCCATGCTCACATTACCTTCCCTTCCCATCTTAATCACTTATTAATTACCTAATCCTCCTGTAATCCTATTCCCCTACCTTAGTTCCCTTCAGAACATATTTAATTCTCACTAATCTCTAATACTAACAGCAACTCCCTTTTTACTAACAGGATAGTTTCCTTAAACTCTATCATAATTATGTTTCTGTTTATACGTGTTGTTAAATAAAATGACAAAGCTGCATTTATATTGTTCATTGTACCTCTGTTTAAACTAAAAATCTCGGTATAATAGATGTGTGTCACAATGTTTTTCATCTGTAATGTTTGCATATAGTACTATTGTATTTTATTATTGTATTTTACTAACTTGTTTCTTTACTGTGGAGCTTTTCTTCTTGGGCCTCTAACAACAAAGGGCTTTTGCTCAGTCAGGCTATCCTGGTTAACAATTGTCAAACAAAAAATATATAAAAAATAAAAGGATAGAATAACCTTACACATAATAACAATGTCACAAAGTAAATATACAATGCATCTACTATAACAAATAAGTAAACAACCACTGTTCTGTCGGTGAAGATACAGATAATATAAGGCACACACTTTAGAGGACAATTAAAAAAGCAATCAGAAATCATAGATGAAGTGGTGATAATTTATGCCAAGATTCTAAAAGAATCTATACTTGAGTAACATACCACCCTCAGCACTGGAGCCATGCAACTTTCTGAAAAAATGGACACTGATTGTTCATGGTGCTCATGTTAATGAGGAATCACAGAGCCCCATGTCCAGTTACAAAACAGGAATCAGGTGTGACACACCATGTATAAGACTATTACAAGCAGAAACTGATGACATGATGAATTTTTACAGAATTCAAGCATGCCTGCAACACAATAAGTAGTTAGTTTTAGCTGTATTTTTTCTATCCCTGAAGGACTTCATGGAGATAGACATCCTAACATGATCTAACTTTCTTTAGCCCATAATGCACTGTAAAGACACAACTGATGAGAATAATTTGCAGTAATCTCTCTAGATTACAAGTCCATTAATTTAGAATGGAAGTAGTGAAAAATACTGTTAACACTGAGAATAATAATAGGAGTGTCGGTATGAAATTTACAGTGACTCTTACACTTTTGTTTCTTATATACATGTTATGCAATCTATAAAAAGGGTTTACAAAACTATAACAAAATAGCTGAGATAGCTTAGCTTTTTTAAAAAGTGAAATCTTGTGAGTCTCAAGTTCTCTGATTCTCCCACATTCTTTCCCTGAGTAAGCCAGCGTATGACATTTCCTGGATTACAAATTTCAGCTAATTAGTGAAGTTTTACTTTTAGACTATAAAAGGCTTAACAGGTTTATTACCTTGGAAACAGTCCAAATAATTAAATAATATGCTGCTGAGTGTCACGGCTCACAAGAAACATGAATTAATGTGTTTTGACATGGTGTGGAATTGTGGGTGTAAGCTAGTACAATGAATGGAGGCAGTCTGTATTTGAGACTGGGTAACAAGGCATTCATGGCTTTCTGGTGTAAGTTGGAAATTGTATATGACACCCTGAACTGTAGTATTATTCAATTAACATGGCTTCACAGGACCCATATCAATGGAAAATAGCTGCATGACTGCCGAATCATACACCAATGCACTACACGAACATATACATAAATGCATGGAACTAGCCATACCCAACAGAATCAAGATGCTCTACTCCAAAAAAAGTAAGCCAATCTGGTGGTCCCCTGCCATTAATAAACTCTACAACATAAGGAAGAAACTGTTGCAGAAAAAGGTGAAGTCTCAAGAGTGGAAAAACTCCCTTATTAGCCTCAACAAAAAAGTTGAGATCCCTCATCAAATCCTCCAAAGCCAGCTATGAAGGCAGAATTGCAGCAGACACTAAAAGCAATCACAAAGCCTTCTATAGTTGTATCAAGAACCTCCACAGCAATACCCAGAGTTACTGCACAATGGTACCTCCTATTATTAGCCAACAGATATTGCCAACATACTGGCCGACAGAGTCAATGCCAACTTTACCCCTCTCCTCCCCCCAAAGGACCAATTACAATACCAGAAGAATGCCAGGCACCCAGCATTACTGCAGCACAGGTTAAAGCTGCATTGCCAAGGCCAAGAATACAACTTCCATGGGACCCGATAATATCCCTGTCTGTGTTCTACATGAACTACAAAGTGAACTGGCACCACATCTGTGTACAGACACAGCCTCACCTCAGGCTTTGTCCATACTGAATGGCGCACTGCTACAGTCATCCCTCTCCATAAAGGGGGAGTGACTACAGACCCTGGGAATTATCATCCCATTAGCCTGATGAGTTTGATATGTAAAGCTATGGAGCACATCGTCATGGAACTAATTAACAAAGATATAGGAAATCTCCAAACTCTAGACCCTACGCAATTTGTCTTTGTGAAAGGGAGATCATGCCTGCTCAACCTGGTTGACTTCTTTGAGTCAGTCACCAGGGGTGTGGATGAAGGTAAGGCAGTGCATACAGCCTACCTCGATCTGACCAAGGTCTTTGATACCATTCCTCACTTGGGCATTATTGGTAAACTCACCAAACTAGGCATCAACCCCTATATCACTAGCTGGGTTGCAAATTGGCTCACAGGTAGAACACACAGTGTGAAAGTAGCAGAATGCAAGTCAGACTGTCAACCAGTCACAAGTGGAGTCCCACAGGGATTGGTCCTGCGTCCTCTCCTGTTCAGCTTCTACTTCTCAGACATCCAGGCCAACACAAAAGGACTCTAGCTGATGAAGTTCACAGATGACTGCAAGCTGGAGGCCATTATTAACTCCCCATGTGATGCAGACATCCTACAGAAATGCCTCACTGAGACCAATGACTGGTGTCAAAACCATGGCCTTAAGCTTAATGGCAAAAAATGCGTTGTCATCCCCTTTGGTAAAAACTCAGTTCCCGTTAATTACCACATTGATGGGAGCCCACTGAACACTGAAGGCATTATAGGAGATCTGGGGATGCAGGTTGACAGCAACCTCTCCTTCAGCCACCCCATTGCCACTGTGGTCAGAAAGTCCTTCTATGTGGCACATCTCATTACCAAGGGTTTTTCATCCAGGAAGAAAGAGGGCATCATCTCTCTCTACTTTTCCCTCATTAGACCAATCATCGAGTATAATGCCCCATTTGGCATGTACTTCACTAGACACCTGCAACAGCTGGAGAGCCCACAGAAGTACCTCACGGACAGGATTCTCGTCATTAAACACATGTCCTACATGGACAAACTCAAAAGACTCCAGCTATTCTCTGTCTCATATTGCCTACTTAGAGGTGATCCATTTTTGACTTACAAAGCCATGTCTGACCCAGTTCTGTTAGAAATGCTACATCTAAAGAAATCCCAATCCCTCCACACCACACACTCCAGAGACCTCAACCTCATTACCACAATCAGCAGAACATGCTGGAGGGATAGGATCATAACCCAGAGACTGCCCATGCTCTGGAATAGACTTTCCATACATGTCAAGCAGAGCACCTCACTGTCCTTTACAAGAGAAATCTTGATGAATGGATGAGTAATAGAATGTTCACCCTGGGGATCATTCCAATGGCTGTACTTTCAGTGTACTTCAGTGGAAACGCTATTGTATCCATTGTTATTACTGAGAACTAATAGATTTCTACCTATATACTATCTACCTTTTAATAATGGTTTGGTAGAAATAAAATCATTCAGGCCAGGGGCTTTGGCTGCATTTAACATAAGCTGCCATTTGACTTCTTTTTTCCCTAAAATTGCCTTAATGTCCCCCCCCCCCAATATTTGGCTTGACCTGTTTCAGTATAGCAAATTTAAAAACATGACTATCGTTGTTCATTTGTATATGTCTATATAGTGCGTTATTATGATCTCTTCTTTTAATACAAAAATTATGATCATATATTCTATTCCTAAGTTGTCTGTCCATCTTTTCCACATAGAAACACAGACAGACAACACATTTGGCCAAATAAATTATGTGCTGGGAACAGCAATTTCCTTTCTTAAGTCAAATCTTAGTGTGGTTAACTTCTCCAAGATAATTGTTTTCTCTTCCAGTATGTCATGACATTGTTTACAGCACCCACATTTCATAGTGTATCACTCTTTATTTATATATCTGGATGCTGTATTACTTCTTTCAAATCTATACTTCAATTATGTCCAGTCTTATATACATAGCTTGGGTTAATACCTACCTTCCTCAATACCATTTAATCACTTCTTAATATGTTCCAATTATTACTTATAATTTCTTTAACTTCTTCCATTTAAGGGGTACATTCTACTATGCACCCTCTTTTATACTGTTTCACATCGTCCTTACCCTGCTTGTTCATAGATCCTACAAAGCCAACTCCTACTAAAGGACTATATTTTCCCCCATTCCTTTATAACATAATTACTAACATCTCTAATAATGGGTTTAGGATGCCTCCTCTCCTCAAATAGGGTTCCTATGTGTTGAATTTCACTAACAATCTCACTGTATTCTGAGGTCATTCTTGTGGCTGCAATGCATTGTCTCTTTATAATGCTCCTTTTTTGACTGGATGGATGACCACTAGTGTATTCCAAGTACGAATTACTAAAGGTTTCTTTCCTATATATCCTAGATTTTAAACAATTAGCACCATTAGATATATAAGTGTCAGGGTATGCTATGCCTGTGTTACTGAAACTATATGTAAAACTTAGGAATGATCTTATTCCAGTCAAATATTCTACAAAAGCTGTGGCCTCATCCATTGTACCATCCCACAAAACAAATATGTCATCCAAAAATTGTGTATAATATCTTATATTGTTGTTGCATTGACTTCCAAATATATACTCATTTTCCCAGTCAAGGAGCACTAAACTGGCATACATCAGGGCACAGGCCGCACCCATAGCGACCCCACTGGATTGTCTATAGTACTCACCTTCAAACATAATATAATTAAAATCTAGTACAATAGACATAAATTCACCCAATAAATATACCTTTTCCCATTCAATGCCCATATATTTCTACATGCTTTTACTAAATCTCTCAAGACCTTCTTCTTTTGGAATACAGGAAAAGAGGTCTACTACATCAATTGTTAAATATATGAGCTCCTCTTTCATATTTCTAGTTTTAAATGGCCTAGAAAGTCTCATGAATCTTTGACAATATGAGATACATTTTCATACACAGGTTTAAGCCACTTATCTGTAACTTTGCCAGAAGGAAAGGTCTTTAGACTTACTACCCAAAATTATAGGCCTGTATGGGGGATCCAATATATTCTTCTGTATTTTTGGAATCCCTACTATGGTGGCTAAGACCTGAAGAAGCAGCATGAGCTGTTATTCAGCCCCTACATGATATGCACAGGGGAAGCTGACTGGGTTAGAAAAGTCACAGAAGGGAAGAAACTGCTAAGTCATGCTTCTTAATATGTATATAGCATGGAAATCTTTATGTAGGAAAGAAAATACATTCTGTGGAATGGAAATGGTCCACTTAGGGCATAGCTTGCCTTTGAAGATTGAAAATCTTTAAGGTACAGAGCTGTCCATTAAAGTCAAGGGTCGCTGCAGTACTGCTGCCTCTTTGTGTGTATGTCAAAATTGGTACTGCAGGAATTATATGGATGATCATGGTAATGTTTGTAGTACCAAGTGTAACATACAGGTGAAACTAGTCTTAGGCTGCCAAGGAGTCTGAAAGTACCAGGTACAGGCCACACACATATGGAATAGTGGTATTTATGAGTCATCCTCTTCATGAACAATTTACAGCTCAAATCTCTCTTTTTTAAAATTAATCTGTACTTTTGTAGTGCCACACCTCAGATTGCCACTCCTTATGTTGAGATTTAATACTGCATGCATAACAAAGCATTAGACCAATACAGAAATGGAAGTTTGGACATTTTTTATATAGTTTTCCTCTTTTCTTTTGTGTGATTCTGGTGGCTATGTACTGAACTTGGCAGTGTTTGTACTACAGCAGGAATAGGTACTGAGAATTATTTATATAGATATATGGTGTTGGCAGACTGAGTATTGTTAGTTGCAGCACTGGCATAGCATTGAGTACTGAATGGAGTGGTCTTCCAGATAGTATGATTTTATACTGGCAGCAGAGCTGGGATTTAGTATCAGGATAGCAGTACAGGATATTGGAGTCTCTCTTCAAAGCTACTTATTCATCTGGAATCTGTCCCACAGAGTATTAGAATTATAGTTTTATGCACCGCTATTAATCTTACCATTGAGAACCATCTGCCATAAAATGATTCTTCAAAATAAAAGTAGCAGCAAATCCAAAACAGGTCAAAGTAGAATTACATGTAGTGAAAAGAGCATGAGCACTCTTAATGAGCTATGATGCATTAACCAGTCTCTTTTTGTTAAGAGGTCCTACATGCCATTGAGAACAAACTCACAGAAAACAGTTGATGAACTGTGTGACATAGGAGGTTCATATTTAAATAAACTAGATTAGGTAGGCTGCTCCAGTGTCATAGAGTGATAAGGCCCTGACTACAGCCCAGCCAACCTGGGCTCCATTAGTGGTTCAGATGACTGGCAAATCAGTAGGGAAGGGATGGGCATGCCCATCTAACATGGAAGGGTGTTCATTGATATGCATTCTAAGGGGAGATGTGGTCCAAAGAGGGGAGTTGCCCTCAGACATAATCAATGAGTATGGGGATGGGTAAAGGGAGTAGGTAGGTTATATTTATTTATTTTATTTATTTTACATTTGTTAACTGGGATAGTCCATCTGGGTGTGAACCCATTTTCAGTGGAGGCCCGGGGAAAAAAGTTCCATAAAACAGTAATTACATAGGCAAAAAATCTAAGAATAAATAACAGTAATATTTTGAAGTAGTTATAAATATACATTAACATCATTAGATGTAACATCGAATAGACAGAATAAAAATAATATATATAGGATGAAAATAATATTAATTGACACAAATCAACATTGAATGGATTGGATGGAAGAGTTAACTCATAGAGGGAAAATAGGGAGACAAAAAGGTAAATTAGACAGGATTAGCTAAAGTGGATAGGGAAGAGGTGGGGGTTAGAGGAAGATATCAGATAAAGAAAATAGGGGGTTAAGGATAGTGATAAGGCATATAGGGAAGAGATTACCCTGGGTTGATACAGGAGCAGATCCAGTGGCTATATAAGTCATCCTTTAGTTTTTTTTCTGGAATTGAGTTATGTCAGTGACATTTAACATATGTTGGGGATAGAATTCCAGATTTTGGAGCTATAGTGGGAAAAAAGGGAATCTCCAGCCTGGTTGTTACTTATAGAGATTTGCAGGAGAGTTTTATATGTAGATCGGTGAAGACGAGTGTTATAGGGTTTGAGTAAGTGTTGTAATGCTGGGATTTTGTCAGGCTGATTTACTAAATGGTGAGTAAAATTAAGTTGAGTATAGGTTAGGTAATGGGGGAGTTCTAACCAGTTTAATTGTTGTAGGGAGGAGCAGTGGTGTGATCTGTGAGGGGAGTCAGTGGCAAATTTGGCTATTTTATTATAACAGCATTCAAGTTTGGAAAGTTCAGTTTTGCTAACTGAAGCAAAGATGGGAGAGGCATAGAATAGAGAAGAAAGAATATAAGTCCTAGTAATGTCTAATTTGGATTGATTTGTAAGAAATGGTTTGATGCGGTAGAGCGAGCCGAGTTTGATATGAATTTTTTTGATAGAATGCGATAGATGAATATTGAATTTCAATTTATTATCAATGATAACACCTAATAACTTAGTTTGTGAGGTGGTGTTTATAATTGTATTGTTAGAGGAAAGTATATGAAAGGAGGTTGTTTGTAGGGACATTTAATGAGATGAAAAAGCATAAGCTTGGTTTTATTAGGATTTAGTATAAGGTTAGCTTTGGAATGCCAAGATTCTACTTGGAGAAAGGATTGTTGTGTGATTTCTTGTAGCAGTGAGAGGGAGGATGCTTTACATATGAGAGTGGTGTCATCTGCATATTGTACGACTAATGCTAGTGAAGTGGATTTATATAAATGGTTAGTGAATATATTGAACAAAAAGGGTTCTAGTACTGAATCTTGTGGGATGCCGATATTAACAGTGAGTAGAAATGATAGCTCTTGTTTTCACCTAACAGCTTGTTGCCATTTGGATAGGTAACTATGTAACCAAGGTAGGGTAGAGGAACTGATGTTTAAGGTGGCTAGTTCTAACAGTAGTTTTTGATGTGAAACTGTATCAAAGGCCTTAGGGAGGTCTAAAAAATAACAGAGACAAGGGTGTTTTGGTTTCTGTGTTGATTTATAGTGTTGATAAAACTGAGGAGAGCAGTTGTAGTGCTATGGTGGGGGTGAAAGCTATCTTGAGTGTGAGACAGAAGATTGTTGGTTAGAAGGTGATTTAGGAGTTGGGTATAAATGCATCTTTCAAGTATTTTTGAGAGGGGAGAAAGGATGGCAATAGGCCTGTAGTTAGTGAGTTCAGTGGAGTTCCCGGTTTTATGAAGGGGAATGATGTAGGAGAGTTTCCAGAGGATTGGAACAGTTTTCAGCAATAGAGGAATTGATAATGATGGATATGGGGTATGCAATGTCTGCAGTAAGTTTGAGAAATGCTGATGGTGGATTATCTGCAGCAAGACTAGTAGGTTTGAGTTTTTAAAGAGATTTACAAATGAAATGAGTTGGTATAGGTTGTAAGGAGAAGGAATTTGTGAGATTATTAGTTGTAGGAACCTTAAGTGGTATATTTTGATTATGTGTGGTAAGAGAAAGTATTGAATTTATAAAGAAAGAGTTAAACTGAGTTACTATATTATCCTCTAAGGAGGGAGTGGTAGGTATAAGGGGGCTATTATTACCTGGCTGAAGGAGCTTACCAATTATAGACCAGAATTTTTTGTGACTGTTATGGTACTTTTGTTGAGCGGTGATGTAATATGATTTTTTATCTGCTTTTATTTGAGATTTAACTTTATTTCTAAGCTGTTTATATTGAGTTAAGGTATCCTGGTTTCTATGCATAAGCCAGTGGACTCACGCCTTAACCCTTTGTTTTAAAAGATTTTTGGTATTTTGAGATAATCATGGTGAGTGTTGTATTTTTATTCTAGCAGTTTGAAAAGGGTCTAAACGATCTAGAATTTGTAGGAAAGTAGTTTTAAAGTGTTGAACTGCAGTATCTAATGGTAATGTTTTTATGAGAGACCAATCTATTTGTTTAAGTAGATAGTTGACTGGGTATTAAATTTTCTCTTATTAAGAATTAGTCGGAAGACTGATTGTCTAGGTGGACTAAGATTATGTCTAAGCAGAAAAGTTGGAAAATGGTCACCAATTTTATTTGGGAGATAACTTGCTTGGAGAAAAGAAGGAGATTTGTTAGTAAGAATCCAATCCAGAATTGAGGGTCTATTAGATGTTTTATCTGTTCTAGTGGGATCTTGTACACGCTGGTAGAAGCCATGTAAGTTAATACACTTTGGAGGATTATTTGTGCCATAGGTGGACCAATCTATATTGAGGTCTCCCATTATGATCATTTCCTGATGGTGGGTTAAGGAAAGCCAGTGAAGAATATCTTCAACTGTAGTAGAATTTTCACCTGGGGATATATAGATGCCTACAATGATTAAACTCTTGTTTTTTATTAGTGAGAATAATTTCAGCATTATGAAATGAAGGTAAATTATTGTTAATAAGTTCCAGTGTTAAATTTTGTTTGAACATTATGGGTACAACAGCTTGTTGTGTGATTTTTTTATAACAGCGAGAGGGAGGATACTTTACATATGAGAGTAGTGCTGGCCGTATATTGTACGACTGATGCTAGTGAAGTGGATTTATTTAACTGGTTAGTGAATATATTGAACAACAAGGGTCCTAGTATTGAATCTTGTTGGATGCTGATTTTAACAGGGAGTAGAGATGATAGCTTTTGTTTCCAACTAACAGCTTGTTGCCGTTTGGATAGGTAACTATGTAACCAAAGTAGGGTAGGGGCTGATGTTTAAGGTGGCTAGTTCTAACAGTAGTTTTTGATGTGAAACTGTATCAAAGGCCTTAGAGAGGTATAAAAAATAACAGAGATAAGGCTGTTTTGGTTTCTGTGTTGATTTATAGTGTTGATAAAACTGAGGAGGGCAGTTGTAGTGCTATACTGGGGGCGAAAGCCATGTTGAGTGTGAGAGAGGCGATTGTTGGTTAGAAGGTGATTTAGGAATTGGGTATGAATGCATCTTTCAAGTATTTTTGAGAGGGGAGAAAGGATGGCAATAGGCCTGTAGTTAATGAGTTCAGTGGAGTTCCCACCTTTATGAAGAGGAGTGATGTAGGAGAGTTTCTAGAGGATTGGAACATAGTTTTCAGCAATACAGTGATTGATAATGATGGATATGGGGTAGGCAATGCTCTCTGCATCAAGTTTGAGAAATTCAGATGGTAAATTATCTGTAGCAAGACTAGTAGGTTTGAGATATTTATGAGATTTACAAATGAAATGAGTTGGTATAGGTTGTAAGGAGAAGGAATTTGTGAGATGATTTTTAGTTGTAGGAACCTTAAGTGGTGTATTTTGATTATGTGTGGTAAGAGAAAGTATTGAATTTATAAAGAAAGAGTTAAACTGAGTTGCTATGTTATTCTCTAAGGAGGGAGTGGTAGGAGTAAGGGGGCTATTATTACCTGGCTGAAGGAGCTTACCAATTGTAGACCAGACTTTTTTGGGATTTTTATGGTACTTTTATTGAGCAGTGATGTAATATGATTTTTGATCTGCTTTTATTTGAGATTTAACTTTATTTCTAAGCTGTTTATATAGAGTTAAGGTATCCTGGTTTCTGTGAGTAAGCCAATGGACCCACGCCTTATCCCTTTGCTTGAAAAGAGTTTTGGTATTTTGAGATAATCATAGTGAGTGATGCATTTTTATTCTTGCAGTTTGACAAGGGTATAAACAGTCTAAGATTTGTAGGAAAGTAGTTTTAAAGTGTTTAACTGCAGTATCTAATGGTAATGTTTTTAGGAGAGACCAATCTATTTGTTTAAGTAGATAGTTGACTGTTTGGGTATTGAAGTTTCTTTTATTACGAATTAGTTGGAAGACTGATTGTCTACGTGGACTAAGATTATGTCTAAGCAGAAAAGTTGGAAGATGGTCACTAATGTTGTTTTGAGAGACAACCTGCTTGGAGAAAAGAAGGAGATTTGTTAGTAAGAATCCAATCCAGAATTGAGGGTCTATTAGATGTTTTATCTGTTCTAGTGGGATCTTGTACACGCTGGTAGAAGCCATGTAAGTTAATACACTTTGGAGGATTATTTGTGCCATAGGTGGACCAATCTATATTGAGGTCTCCCATTATGATCATTTCCTGATGGTGGGTTAAGGAAAGCCAGTGAAGAATATCTTCAACTGTAGTAGAATTTTCACCTGGGGATATATAGATGCCTACAATGATTAAACTCTTGTTTTTGTTAATGTAAGTTTAGTGAGAATAATTTCAGCATTATGAAATGAAGGTAAATTATTGTTAATAAGTTCCAGTGTTAAATTTTGTTTGAACATTATGGCTACAACATCTCCTCATTTAATTTGTCAGTCAAATCTATAAAGATTATAACTAGGGGGTATGACTTCATTGTCTGCACTATGTGGTTTAAGCCAAGTTTCAGTCAAGATGGTTATGTCAGGGACTATACATCTAGCAGGCCATGTAGATCATGAACTTTATTTAGTACACTTCTTAGGTTTTCTTGAGGAAGAGAAGAGAGTGTCCTTTGCAATAAGAGGGAATGGTAGGGGAGTTAATAGGGGAGTGTATAGAAGATATGTTTTGAGTAGGTTGAGGGCTAGGGTTTGGGTGGATATCACCACTCAATTGTAGCTTAGACCATAAGCTGAGTATTGTGTTTATGTATTTATGTAATAGTTTATGCTTTGTTAAGAGATGCTCAGCGTTAGAGGTGGATTTTATGTATTTGTGTGGAAAAAAAGGCTGTATGAGTAGTGCTGTGAAGATTGAGTGTAATGTATAGGTTATAAAGGGGGCTTTTGGGGTGTGCAATAGTAGTTGTAGAGTGGAGGGGCTGATGGAAGTTAGTGGGGGTGTGAAATCAAGTAAGATAATAAAGGAAGATAAGTGTGGTCTGATTAACAGTGCTAAGACATAGAATTTTTAGGGATGGGTGTTGGGTAATTAGTGACATAGGTAACAAAGTATAATCTTGAAATAGGTAATAATGAGATAAGAGGGAAGACAATGAAAATAAGTAAGTAGAGTAAAAGTAAGATGAGAAAGTGGGTTGTAAAAAACAGGAGTTTTTATTGCATGGGCAAGAGAAATGAAAAGTAAGCTAACGGAATAAGAGTAATGATTCTCCCACCTAAAACACCCATACCACAAACTACACTCCTAAATCATCTTTCTTTGCAAAATTTAACAATATGTCATAGGTCTTTCTCTTTACATCTTTCCAAATTATTCTTTATATTATATATTCTTATTATTATACATCTTTCCTATTTCTTTTACATGCCCCCCTCTAGTCTGTCTTACACATATTCTCAAACTGACACTCTCTTAATTGCTAAGCAGTGTATTTATTAATGTAAAACTGTTATTTCCTGTACATAATAATTTTGATATAAGATACTCACATTATCTGTTACTAATGTGGCAATTTTCTGTATTTTTGCCTTTTTCAAGTTTTACAAAACTCTGTACTTATATTTTGTAATGTTGCAAATGTCTGTATTTGTATTCGGAGCTTTTCTCCTCGGATCTCCACTGAAAATGGGCCACAAGCCCAGCTGGACTAACCTGGTTAACAAACAATAAATAAATAAATAATAACAAAATAAGGGTAAGGATTTAAAGGGTTAGGAAATAGTATGAAGCGGGGAGGGTCTACACGAGGGTGTTTGGCTATGTCTGAAAGAGAGGTGTGGTTAACTAGAGATAAATGTAGGGGTAGCAGGGTGGGTGGGAAATGGGGACAGGTTAGGGGAGCGAAGTGAGCCCAAAGAGCGAACAAAGCGGGTAGAGCCACTGACAACTACACTCAATCAGGAACAATCAAGCAAACATGTTATAAGTTAAGGAGGGAAGCTGACAGTACAGGTAAGTCAGTAAAAACAGAGAAAGATTAGTTTTACACAAATGTATGTAATTGAAGGTAAATATAGAAGAAAACATGAGCAAAGTGTAAGGGGACAAAGGTAAAGGAAAGCTGATAACCTAAACCAAATAGCAGATGTTTACAGGAAAAAAAACTGAGGGGGGTACCAGTAGTGTACTCTCCAGGTAAGATAGCTACTGTATTTAGTTAATAAATATGCTAATATAGAAGTAAATCACTAAATATACATAATAACTGTGTCTTGAGCACAAAGGGAAAATGGCTGAGATGTGGCTTTGTTCTATAAATGCAACTGCCAATGTTGAAACTGCAGTGCTTGTAGAATGGCGTGTATTTTTGAAAGGCAGTGCAGTAGTTATAAGAACAGTAAAAAATGGCCCAAAAGTGTTCTTTGTTGCAGCATGTAGCTTCTTAACAGGTAATAGAAAGCAGGAAAACAAAAAAGTTAGTTAAAGAATAAAAGAACATATAGTAATAGCATGAGCAGATAACATTATAAATTGCTTGGGAAAAACGAAGATTAAATATGGCTACAATACAAAAACAGTCATATTACAATCAGTTAAAACAAATACCTATTAATATATGATAAATATATCTATAGGACACCTATATAAAACAATCACAGGAAATAGATGGGAATCAACAGTAAAATACGGTGAAAATAAATCAAAAATGCATATTACATAACAGACTGACATCAGGGAAATAAGAATACAGACATACAGAATTTACAATGGTTCATGCTGGCATACATTGCATGTCTACCCAATGCCGAATTGATGAATACGAATTGTAAAAAGGTTAAACAAATTTAAATTAGGGTAAACATCTTAATAGTGTAGGAAACACACACTAAAGGCAATAAACTGTTGAACACGTGTATTGCTGTGAAAACTAGAAACTTATTGAAATAATCCCTGATGTAACAGAAACCAACTATAGATTAAATTAACAATGTAATATAAAGCATTAAACATCATAACACATTTAATAGTTCAGAAATGATATATGACCCCAGTGCTACCTACACTTACTAAATGAGCCCACTACAGTAGATGCCAACGTATAAAAAATGTTTAAAATGGCGCTGTTGCTAGTAAAGGCATTTAACAACTTTGCTAGAGCACGATTGGCACAACTGCAAGATAGGGAGGGGGTTAATATCTACATAAAAAATGGGGAAGGAAATGCTATGTAAAAAGGCAGAAAGGCCAACAACAGAGAAAAAGGAAAGGTTACACACACACACACACACACACACACACACACACACACACACACACACACACACACACACACACACAGTAAAACTAGAAGTACTCAGAGAAATAACATAAAAATATAAAAATAGGTATTGAGAAATGCAATAACAGTGAGAGCAAAAGGTGTAGTTTAGAACCACTGATGACTACAATCAGTCAGGTACAATCAAACAGACATTACGCTACAAGTTAAGGAGGGAAGCTGACAGTACAGGTAAGTTCATAGGTTCATAGGTTCATAGGTTGGTACTAGGCTATCAGCCCTAGGGCCTATACAAGCCTAGCCATAACAATTCCCTGGCTATTTCTTCCCACATTATTTACTTTCCTGGACCCCTGTCTAGCAGGGCGACTGACGTGATCCCTGGGGTGAATTTCCTTTCTCCCATCCAATCGTCAAGGTTCCTCTTGAAGAGGTCCAAAGAGGCACTCTGCTTGACATGTATGGGCAATCTATTCCAGAGTCTGGGGAGTCTCTAGGTCAGGAACCTATCCCTCCAGCATGTTTTGTTTATTGTGATGACAAGGTTTAGATCCCTGGAGCATGTAGCTCTGAGGGATTGGGATTTTTTTAAGTGTAGCATGTCCAACAGCTCTGGGTTTGACATGGCCTTGTATGTTAAGCAGAGATCGCCTCAGAGTAGACGATATGCGACAGAGTATAGCTGGAGTTTTTTAAGGCGGTCAGTGTAGGGCATCTGCTTTAGGCCTGTGATTCTTTTAGTGAGGTATTTCTGAGGCCTTTCCAGTTGTTGCAGATGTCTTGAGAGGTACATACCAAATGGGGCATTGTATTCTATAATGGGTCTAATGAGGGATGAGTACAGTGGGACAATGACCTCCTTTTTTCTGGATGAAAAGCCCTTCTTGATGAGGTGTGCCACATAGAAGGATTTCCTGACTGTTGTGGCGATGTGGTTATCGAAGGTGAGACCACTGTCCACCTGTGTCCCTAAGTCTCTTATCACACTTTCTGTGTTTAGTATACTGCCACCTATATGGTAATTCATGGATACATGTTTTTCCCAAAGGGATAACAATACATTTCTTGGCATTGAGCTTGAGCCCATGGCTCTGGCACCAAGCATCTGTTTCTGTAAGGCCCTTTGTAGAGTATCCACATCATTTCGGGATTCAATAATGGCTCCCAGTTTGCAGTCATCTGCAAACTTTGTTAGCCAGAGTCCCTTAGTGTTGACCTGTACTTCAGAGAAGTAGATGCCAAACAAGAGCGGCCCCAGGACTGAACCCTGAGGTACTCCACTTGTCACTTGTCTGGAGCTGGATTTGGAGTCAGCTACTTTTACAGTGTGGGTTCTATCAGTAAGCCATTTAGCAACCCATTGGGTGACATAGGGATTAATACCCAACTTAGTAAGTTTATCTATGATTTCAGAGTGGGGGATGGTGTCAAAGGCCTTGGCAAGGTCTAGATAGGCTGTGTGGACCACCTTACCCTTGTCCATGGCTCTGGAGACTGATTCAAAGAAGTCAATCAGGTTCAGGAGACAAGATCGGCCCTTCACAAACCCAAACTGGGTGGGGTCCAGTGTTTGAAGGTTGCCAATGTCTTTGTTTATAAGTTCCATGATAATACGCTCAGCAGAAAACAGAAAAAAAAAAAGAAAGCACAGGTAAGCTGAGCCCCAGGACACCCTCAGGATCCATAATCAACCAAGAAAGAACACAAACTGAAAAACTTTGGAATGGTGCAGTAGTTTGGAACACTGGGAAAGAAACATGCTTGGGCATATGTATAGTATGTCAAGAAAGCATTAAAATATTAGATGTAACCATAGTGGAACTAGGAAGAATTATGGTAATAGACACGAGATGGAAAAAATATGTGTATAGAATTATAACTTATGTAACAAAAAAAAAGAGATAAATAATGTTTAAAAATATTTTTGAATATGTTTGTGTAAATATGGACGTTATAGTGGTGGGTGATTTTAATTGTAATTTAAGGAAAAATAAGAGCAATTGTGATGTTAAAATGTCTAAAGAAATTATGTGAAGTGGAAAGTTAAGTGTATGGGTGAATAAACACTGGACCAATGAAAGGAATGAAATTAGGACAAAAATTGATTATTTTTTAATATTTGATAGTTTAAACGTTATAAAAAAAGGAATTAAGTATGCTGGATTTTCAGATCATGTGGCCATGTGCATTAAAGTGCAGAAAAATGAAGAATATATAAAAAATAGGAAAAGGAATAAAGAGAATTAATGAAAATGAATTAGATTTAGAAGAAAAAAAAGAACTTTTGAAATTATGGAAAAATCATATGAATATGAGGGAGTTTTATGAGAACTGGACTGTTTGGTGTCTTAATTTTAAAGAGAAATATACAAAAAGTGTTTTTAGAATCTATAAGGAAGAAAAGAGGAAAAGAAAAAGAGAGATACAATATATTAAGTCAAAAAGCATTTAGAGACTTATTAGAGAAAAAATTCCTTTTATGAAAAAGAAAGAGAAATATATAAAATGAATCAAATTAAAATTAACAACTTGTTTTATAAGGAAAATATTATTTACAAGGAAAGAAAGAATAGGTAGCACCATATTTAAGTAAATAATAAAAGAAGGAAAAACAATAAGAAAATTAAAAAATAAGGAAGGTAAGCAAATAAGACAGCAAGACGGAATATATGAAATAATTAAAGAATATGTATTGGAATTATTTGTTAAAAGAGAAGAAAACATAGAAAAAAATTCATAAAGTTGAAAATTTAAATAAGGAAGATAATGAGTATTTAGAACAAAAATAACTGAAAGAATTGAATGAAAATCTGAAAGATATTAACATGAATTCTGCAACAGGACTGGGTGGAACTGAATATGGTATGTATAAAGAAATGAAAAGTGGCAAAAAATTATTTTATAGATGTTATGAATGAATGGTTAGAAACTGGAATTAAGGAGAAAGAAATATGTATAGGAGTTATAAAATGTATATTTAAAAAAGGAAATAAAGAGGAGATACAAATATTGGAGACCTATAACATTGCATAATACAGATTATAAAACTTTTATGAGAACAATAACAAAAAGGTTACAAAAATGGCTAGAATATATGACAAAATGTATTTAGAAGAACAGGAAAAGGTAGTCAATAGTTATTATGGATAATAAGAGAAATATTTGATGATATCATAAATAAAAATGTAGAAGCAAAGGTTGGATAGGGTATATAAGTAAAGCCTATAATAATATTCAATATAAATCATTATGGGGAATTTTGCTGCATATAATATAAGCAAAAAATATTACAAGTAATACAATCTGTTTATGAAAGGAACTATGTGACACCAAATATAAATAATTGAATTGGGGAAGAAATAAAAATAGAATGTGGAATAAAGCAGGGCTGCCCAGCTAGTAGTATAATTTTCTCATTAGTTATGAATGTAATAGTGAAGGAAATTAATAAAATATCAAGTAGTGATGGATACAAAATGATGAAGGAAGTACAGTTGCCAATAATGTATAATTATGCAGATGATGTTGTATTAATTGTTAAAAATAAAGCATGGATGGATTAAGTAAATGAAAAATTAAGTATAAATTAGAAAAATAGTTTAAGCATAAATAAGTGTGAAAATAAAAGTTTTGGTTTTGAAGGTATTATAGGAGGTGTTGAGTTCAATGAAAAATGTATAGCTATATTAGGAATAACATTTGGAAGGAAGGAATACAGACAACAATAGGATAATATACTCAAAGAAGTAATTTTTTGGAAATCATATAGATTTTCAAATAGAAAAAAATCACACTTGTTGAACACCATGGTAACAGGAAAAATGTATTATATTGCTAACATCTATATGATTCCTATTAAGTATGAAAATGAACTAATGATGATTTTATTTTCTTTTATATGGTACTCTAGACTGAATCCAGTCGAGAGGGATTCTGTATATGAAAGAAGAGCAAGGAGGTCTGTGTTTAATAAACCCAATAGTACGTGAAGCATCTTAACTTTTATATAAGGTATTAAAAGGAATTATGAAAGAAAATGAAAAGTTGATATAAATGATACTGTATTATAAATACAAAGAATTGTGGGAAGGGATGGAAGTTAAAAAATGAAGTAAAAGCATTGTGAATGAAGAAATGAAAAGTACCAAAACAAAATTATGTTATAGAAAATAAAAAAGAATGTATGTGAGAAAAATAGAAAGGAATGGTACTTAAGTATTATGAAAACATTTTATTGCATTGATCCATGGAAAGATTTAGAAATAGATAAGAAAAAAGCCATAATGATGAGATATAATAACTGTAAAAAGATTAAAGAATGTAGTGACTTTTTATTGAGATTGTCTATTAGAAAATTGCTGGTTAAGGCAGATATGTCATATGAAAAAAGCAAGATAGAACATGTAATAAATATGTTGAGTTTGAGACTACTGAGCATGTGTTTTTGAAATGTGAAAGAGTTAATAATTTGTGGAAGGAAATATGTAAAGATAATAGGGTGAAAAGTTTGTTAAAATATGAACAAATAAATATGGACATAATAGAATTTGGTTGTTATGGTGCATTAAAACAGGAAGAAGTGAAGAAAATGGACAGAGTAATGTTTTATGCTTCATGAACTATATAGAATGAGAGACTAAATGAAATTAAATATAATGAAAAATGGACTTTGACAAAGATTTTGGAAAAAAAATAATGTTTTGGTTGTGGATAAAAAAGTGGTGGGAAATGCTTAAATTAAAGTTTAGAATGTATGGAGATTTGTAAATAGATGTAAATAGTGCAAATATATAAATAAGATGTAATATGTATATATATATATATATATATATATATATATATATATATATATATCAATTAAAGACCCCTACTCTTTATAGTCAGGGGAAGTCTTTGTATGTTACACATCCTGACTTTTCGTTTCCTGTCCAGGCATGGAGGCAGCCAGGAGGAACAGGAATAAAATATGGCTGATTCAACTTTGGCTGAAAATGAAGTGAAAGTTGCTGAAAATGTATTTGAAATTGTAGCATCACCACCAGAAGTTTTTTCAGATGCTATGAGTGCAGAAAAAACAGTGACATTGGAGGAAAAGAAGATTGTAGCTGTAAAAGAGATGGATTCAGAGGAAAACTTTCAGAGGAGGTTGTATAATGGAGAGACAGCTACCTCTGAGAAATGCATAATTACAACTCTCCCATGGGGGGTGGGTGGTTGCGGGATGATTATTTGGAAGAAATGGTAAGCCAAAGTGAGTCAGAAAGTGGAGCAGCAATTTCATGGAGTGACATCATGGACAAAATCGAAGAGGAAAAAGGATTAGAAGAGACTGTGCCAGAAAATGTTCAAGATACAAAAAGTTATGCACAAACTGTGGGAGAAGGAACAAAGAAGAAAGAAGAAATAGAAACAAAAAAGTATACAGTATGTGTTAGCAGTAAAAAAGAAGAAAGTTTGGACAGGTATGAGGTTTGGGACTCTGTCATAGCACCTCTGGGTGTCAAAGCAAAAGAGGTAAGAGCATTCATTTTAATTAACAAAGAGACGTTTTGTGACTTGATATTTGAGACTGGGCAGGCCATGGAAAAATGTTTTGGGTGCATATAAACAAAAGAAAAATATTTATCCATGGTCAGAATATGCGGTGCAATCTTTTTACAGACAAACAACAAAAAAAAAGAATAATGATCTAGTTTAGAACTCAAGTTGAAACAAAAGAACTGAAAGAACATTTAACTATATGTAAAGAAGTAATGGCCACTTCAAAAATATATGATGAAAGAGGATTGTGGACTGGGGGATGGGAATGTGGAGTAGTACTGAAAAGGGAAAATGATAATGTTATGCATGTACCTAATATTATTAATGTTCATGGCAATAGGGGTTTTGAGAAATACAGGGGTCAACCAAGAACTTATTTTTGTGGAAAAAATGATGATTTTAATTAATGAATGTGATAAAAAAGATGTTATTTATGTGGTAAAACAGGGCGTAATGCAAATAAAGTGATTTAAAGTGCAACCAATTTGGCAATACTGGTCATTCGTGGCGAGAATGTGAAATTAATGTGCAAGAAAATGAAAATGAAGTTATACAGGAGAAAGAGACAGAAGAATGTGTTTTACAAGAAAATGTACAAAAAGATGTAACTGATAAAGAGGTTATACATGAAGTTAAAGAAAGTAACAAGGAAAAAGAAACAGAGGAAACAAGTGAGGAAGAAGCTGATTAGCACACAGTAAGAAATAAAAATAATTTGTTAGGGAAAAGAGTTAAAGAAAGGAAAAGAAAATTCAAAAACAATGGTTAGAGAAAATAAGAAAGGAAAGGGATAAACATTTTATTATACCAACTGTTCTTAAAAGCTGAAAATAGCTTTAAATGTGAACAGTTTGAAGATATCAGATTATTAACAGAGGAAGAAAAAACACAAACTGAAAAACTTTGGAATGGTGTGGTAGTTTAGAACATGGGGAAATAAACATGCTCGGGCATAAGTATATTATGTCAAGAAAGTATTAAAATATTAGATGAAACCATAGTGGAACTAGGACAAATTACAGTACTAGACATGAGATGGAAAATATGTGTATAGAATTATAGCTTTATATGCATGTGTAACAAAAAAGAGAGAGATCATGTAGCCCAGGCCGATATGACCCTGACCTTGAGCCACATCTTACCCTCACCTAGAATGATGCCACAGTATAAAGACAAAATGATCAATTTTAACAATTGGCTAAAATTTTGGTGTCATTCAAAGGGGATCCAGTGTCTGTCAGCTTGGGATGACATGCTCGACAAGCCACGTTGCTTCGCTAGGGATGGCTTGCACCTGTCACCCCTGGGCTTTCGGATATTGGCAAAGGCTGTTGCCACCCCCATAGTGCCTTTTTTAGGCAAGGCTCAAAAGTCAAACCCACTTCCATAGACAGCACAAGGAACAAGAAACTAAGGGTAATGCCAGAGCCATGGTCTAAAGCTAAATGCCAAAAAGTGTATAGTCATACCCTTTGGCAAAAACAATGTGCCCACAAATTACCACATAGGTGGTAACCCATTAAGTACAGAGAAAGTAATTAGGGATCTGGGGACCCAAGTTGATAGCAATCTCTCCTTTGACAACCACATTGCCAAAGTGGTTAGAAAGACCTTCTACATAGCCCACCTCATCATGAAAGGATTCACATCTAGATCAAGATAGGTAATCGTGCCCCTTTATTCATCACTCATCAGGCCCATCATAGAATACAATGCCACCTTTGGGATGTACCTTACCCGGCACCTGCAGCAATTAGAAAGACCCCAAAAGTACCTCACCAGGAGGATCAAGGGACTCAAACAAATGCCATATGCTGCTCGGTTAAAAAAACTCCAGCTCTACTCAGTTGCATACCACCTACTTCGAGGCGATCTATGCCTGACATATAAAGCTATGTCGAACCCAGAATTAATGGACATGCTCCACCTCAGTAAATCTAAATCCCTTAGAGCCACATGCTCGAGGGACTTGAACCTCAGCACAGAAATAAATAGAACATGCTGGAGGGACAGATTCATAACCCAGAGGCTCCCTTCGCTCTGGAATAGAATTCCAATTCAAGTTAGGCAGAGCACCTCACTGACTCTCTTCAAGAAGAATCTTGATGAGTGGATGGGGGATCATAGGTTTGTCCCAGGGATTACTTCCGTGTCACTATTAGACAGAGGCACAGTAAACTAAACTTTAAAAAGGGAACAGTATACTCAAATCAAGGGGTGGCGTAAGCCAAACACAATCGGGCTAGGCTTATAAATGCCCCAGGGCAGATAGCCTAGTATGAACCTATGAACCTATGAAATGATGTTTAAAAATATTCTTGAATATGTTTGTGTAAATATGGACATTATTGTGGTGGGT
The DNA here is from genome assembly GCF_019279795.1 of Protopterus annectens. Taxonomy (NCBI): domain Eukaryota; kingdom Metazoa; phylum Chordata; order Ceratodontiformes; family Protopteridae; genus Protopterus; species Protopterus annectens. The sequence goes on along the minus strand of NC_056737.1, from coordinate 1,397,717,255 downwards.
GATATGAATTGTAATGTAAGGAAAAATAAGAGCAATTGTGATTTAAAAATGGCTAAACAAAGTATGAGAAGTGGAAAATTGTGTATAGGAGAATAACCACTGGACCTATAAAAGGAATTAAATTCAGACAGAAATTTTTTTTAATATTTGATAGTTTAAAAGTTATAATAACAGAATTAAGTATGCTGGATTTTCAGATCATGTGGGTATATGGGTTAAAGTACAGGAAAATGAATAATATATAAGAATAGGAACAGGAATAAAGCGAACTAATGAAAATGAATTAGATTTAGAAGAGAAAAAAGAACTCATGGAATTATGGAAAAATCATATAATAGAGAAATGTATTCTCTGTAAAATCACTTCCCAGTACCTCATTTTACTGTTACCACTGTGTTATTTGTTTTTCATTGTTTTTTCTTCTTTTGCTTTTTTCTTGATAGTTATTGGAAAAAACAATAAAGCATGTTGAGTTAAAAATAGCTTTCTTACCAAACTCACTTAGAAATAGCAGATAAATAATTATACCAGTGACACCTTTTCTTAGTTTCTTTAATATCTTTCTAAACATAGTTTGTGGCAAATTTATATTAGTGGTCAATGGGCTAAGTACATGTTAAGTAATATCTAAAATCTTTATCTTAGCAATACCTTTTCAGATAAAATTATACTATAGATTCACACACACACACACACACACACACACACACACACACACACACACACACACACACACACACACACACACACACACACACACACACACAGTGAAATTCAATTACTGCAAGCTTATGCCAGAAGTAAAAAATAGTGGAGGATCCTGATTCAAAGACCACTGTTGAGGGTTTTGCCACCGTTACGCTTAGGGATATTAAATACCCTTAGGTTTATCTGCCAGATGGAAGTATTCAACACATGGATATCTCTACTTTTGACAGAGGTTCAGGTTGAACACACCCAGAAAAATTGTAGCAGGCAGCATCAACCTAGTGTCTGTCACTATTGGACACCTCACAGTTAACCTGGCAGTTCATAAAGTCCCTACCTGCACAAACACTTATACTGGATACATGCTGTAGTCACCCTCAGCATCCACTCACTGTCTTGGTAGTTAGTGATGCTGTGCCTTCAAGCAGTCCTCTGATGAGTGGTACACACTACTATTTACCAAGCAACTATCCAAACACATGATAAGATACCTAGGAGATGATTGCTTATCTAGCCTTAACCTGTCCCTCTATGGAATGACTAGAGGCCTGTTTGCACAAATCTTTGGTAGAAGTCTGTGTCTCTGCTGACTTTACACATCATATATTAGCCTTCAGTGTCCTAAAAGGCCCTTATGGGCACTTGATGCATCACCGGTCAATAACCTTGACCTCATCCACAGTGTTGAGGTGAAGGACCTGTGCCTACCCCCTTCCTCACCTCTTGCCACTGATTAGTGTTTTATGTGTGCTCCCCCACCCTGTGTGCATGACATTTCCCTTCCAATACATAGTCAATGGCCAGTGTTCATAGCCTCCACAAAAACTTTCTGTTTGTGATCAGAGCCCCTCTGTGCCCTACACAAGTCTAGTATCCCTGATCGGTGACATAGATACCTACCCTAACCCACTACTAGTGATCATAGATACATACCATTCTGGCACACTTCCTGGGGGCACTCAAAGAAGCCTCTCTATACCGATACACCTCCCAGCAATAATTTGAATACAGACACCATCCCTGGTTTCATACCTTGTGTGCTAGTGATCCACATATAATATGCAGCACCAGCTCACTACATACAAGTCAATGTGGTTTTTACTAAAGATGAGAAAACAAAATCAGTTTGCTTGAGCTCAGTAGAGTGTGAGTATGTCTTTTTGTATATGCATGCAAGGAGAGTGGGTGTGTGGGAGCCAGTCAGATTGCCCTTAATGGGTTCACACAATAACAGACTAACTGCTAAATACAGGTACTATAATCAGGGGAATGTATATGATAACCTAATACTTGTTTCTGTGGTAGGATGCACTAACAAAATCCTTTAAAAAAATTATGCTTCTGATTTGTGTAGTACCAGGAGTTCATTATTGTTTCATAGCAGACAGCTTTCTGTAGCTAATCTCATAATTTTGTATAACTGTTGAATATGGAAGAGGGAAGCACAGCAAATAATGCAGCATATATAGGCTACTAAAAACAACAACAAAGCCAAAGTCATGAAGCACACAAGATTCTACTATGATATCCAATCATTTATGTCACAACTTCAGAGCAACATTTTTATCATGTGCTGTTATCTCAGTGCATAGGTACACATTTACATTACAGAACATCCAGTTTAAACTGTCAGTAGATATTATAAATATTACTTATACTGTGTAAGAAAAATAATTGCGTGTGAAAATGAATATAATTCCTTGTAGTCCAAGACAGCTGACATATATATTTAATTTGAAATGCATATATACATATATATATATATATATATATATATATATATATATATATATATATATATATATATATATATATATATATTTATATACAGAGAGAGAGAGACCACTGCCACTTAATTTTTAAATACACTATGGAATGAGGGTTCGCATTAGAAATTGAACATGTCTCTGTTTTTCACACTAGCTTCAGATGTTTAGCCTGGGGGGAAAATAGATAACTGAACATTCCCAACTTAAAACTAGTAATTAAATAGATACAGCAATGTACACATTTCTACTAGATAATAAAAGAACATTTTCTGGTTTAAAGGATATCTTTATCTTTACATTAAAAGATAAAGTGCATTTTTACACATACTTTAGACATGTCTTTGCTGTTTACCTTTTTGAGGTCAGGCCATTCCTTTGGCAGAATGTGAGAATGAATGTCAATCTTCATGGGATCAGTTGCTATAATGTTCCTTTATGCTGGTCCAATTTGGATCAATGCACTGCTTAGAGTGAAGTCTCTTTACACCTTTATCTCATGTTCAAGGGTACAGTTTGCTTCATTGCCCAATAGCCAGCTATCAAGTACCAGCGAATCAGAGCTTGAGCAGTGGAGCCAACCCCCAGGCAGGCAACATAAGAAGTAATAAACAGTTCAAAGATCAGACAGACTGTGCTGAATGTTTGAGCTGGTGGTTTAAAAACTATTGGTATTTTAATTTTAATCATACCTCTTAGCCTCTCAGTGCAAGAAACCTCTGACAAAGGCCAAAAAATAGGGACAGATTTTAAATATTGCTTTTATAAACTTAGAAAGTTGCTGGAATAATAGGATTTCTTTTAGCATGCATTTGCTAAAGGATATGATTTCTGAAACTCAAATGTATGTCATTATTTTGTGACTTCAGTCCTCAGTGACTGTTCAGAAAACCACATCTTTAATGAGGATCAGACCAAAAGTATGATGCAAAAATCTGAACATTCTACAATAACCTGGACAGTTGAGAGGTATTATTTTAACTTCACATAAAGTGTTTCAGCCTTGTATCCTGTATTAGAGTCCCAACTGTGAAACAACAGAACAACACATCAACTGTACTTCAGAGTATGTTACTCATCCTGAAGATGATGAAATCTGATACTTTCCAGTTTGTTTTATAATTAAAACTGAAATATGTACTGTTCTGAAAATGTCACACATCTACAGAAGTCTGACATTGATTTAGAAGCACAGTGTTATGCTGAAACGTGATATTCCACTCACTGCCATTAGTAATGTACATGCCAGAAAATAATGTTTTTATGTTAATATTAAATGACTTGATTAGAAAATGCAGTAAGACCCCTGTATATCCACATTTCTTCCTTAAACAAGCAGGAGGGCTTCGGCCTAAGCAACATCATTATAAGCTTGTTACAGAACCAAAAACTATTATGCAGTTAAAATGTGAAAGATGTAAAGAACAAAGTGCTGTACAGTATACACATACATATGATTCCTTTTTATATTTGCTTGCAAGTCTGTTAGCAAAATAAAAGAGTGAAATTATACAAGCAGAAGTGAAGGTTAAATAATTGACAAGAGATTTTATACTGATAACCTATTAATCATTTACCATGATGATATAACCATAGGAGACAGGTTCAAAGCCTCATACTAATCTACAGAAATTAACAGAACTGGAATGCCACTTTACCATGCAACCTAGAGGTTAATGTTTAGGCAGATGTTCAAACGTAGTTAATCTTTTGCATTACTATCAGCTAACCTTACATAACAAATTTTACAGCTCACCTGACTTTTGCCCCCCTCCTATTTTTCAAGGTACTGTCCTTCTATCTCGTATGACGCTCCATTTCAAGGCACTGCTTTTTTATCTGTTACAGCACACACTGATTATACTGTTGTCTCTGTGCACATGAAACAGGTTACGTCTGTTTAGTGATGTATTAACTTTTTAGAAGAGTTGCATTCTGTCCGTAATATTGTAAATCTCCTTTCCTACCATATTCTTCTCCTGTTCACCTCTTTATCTCCTTGGACTACAGCAATGAATAATTATGTTACTTTCTCTGAGTCATTGACTGAGTAATTGACTTTTTGTTTCACAACAATATTTTATTATCTAGAGACTTCTTCTTCTTCTTTCGGCTTTTCCCGGTTAGGGGTCGCCGCAGCGGATAACCTGTCCGCTCATGATTGGCAGTAGAGTTTTACGGTGTCGAGTTGCCAGCCCGGCACCCAACCTTCCACACAATGCACACACACTCACACTCACACCTAGGGCCAATTTAGAGTGTCCAATCCACCTACAGTATGTCTTTCGGATGTGGGAGGAAACCGGAGCATCCGGAGGAACCCCATGCGACCACAGGGAGGACATGCAGACTCTGCACAGAAGGCACCCCAGCCAAGGATCAAACGGAGAACCTCTTGCTGTGAGGTGACAATGGCCGAAATGAAAAAGTTCATGATTCACTTAACAGTACCACTTCAATTATCCCCCGGATTCATGAAGCTCGGCGCAAGGCCGGTGTAAGGCTTGCGCCTGCCGTGCAGCGTATAACTGGCATAGCAGCACCACATGCATAGTAATGAGTGTGCGCTGCAACCACAACCACGTGCATAGGGCACGTGCGTAAGTCCAGGGAGCCTAACTAGGTTGCACTCGTAGGCGTGGCCAAGTCGGCAGGCGATGAGCAACCTAAAGTGCTGACTCTTACAGGCCGCCTGCAATAGTAACCGCACCTACCAGAGTCCGTGGATAATGAAACGTATGCAAAGTATGCAACATAGTACCCGTCCACACAAAATGGAGAACCAAACATAAATGCACGAAGTACAAAATGTTCCTGTGCATGGAACAAAGGCTACTTGGAATACTGTGTCCGTCATGTATTGCACTGTCAGCAGTCACACCCAGTGGAGGTGTACTGCATCATGTCAGCGCGCCGCAAATACACACGACTAGCCCCATGGGCATGGTCACCAGCAGTCCCACAGTGGTAGTGATAGTACACAGCTGGGCAGTCGTGGCCATATAACAACCATAAAGAAACTAGACATCCCAAACACACACAAACATGTGTATAGTAAAATGTGCTAGACACAGCAACGTTACCGTCACATACACATAGGATGGCGTATGCCGAAACGGAATATCCAGAAGCAGAACCCATGCATGCAAATGTAATACACAACAACCCCATTCACAGCACGTAACCCACACCCATGTCCGAATGTCCACCTAATCCAGCTAGCAGCCTTGCGCAGCTGCACACCTACACAGAGCGGGTATACCCCATATGTAGTAGAAAGTATTGTCCTAGGCAGTGACAGGCGTGCAAATATGTACCCCACATATGTCAACATCCCATCCCAGGTACTGAAATCCAAATGGCTGCATGTGAATGTGTCGGCAGAATGTGTACATCCCGCGTGTGGTTACTGACCTGTCGAAACCCCATAGGTGTTCACACGCCACGGTGTCCATAACTGTACACATCTGGACAAAGCAGTATGTGCAGCCACGGTACTGATGATTAGCTATGCAGACATGCCAAACACAATACACAGGGCGGAACAGCTGTCCATCAAGCAGGCCACCCCAGCAGGGTTGCCACATGCACAGATTGTCAAGGTGGGACATCACTCGTAGATATGTGTGGATCTGTATGGTAAAACACCCACGGCCAATGCAATGGATAGAATAACACGTATATGCCAGAATGAACGGTTATTGCATAGCATGTGAATAGCTTAAGCTATCCAATATAATAGTCATGTGTACCAGATACAAAATGCCTGTAACATGCAAGTAGTAATGAAGGTAAGAAATACACTACTGTGTTAATATCACAGGACATATGGCACGTGTCAAGTGTCCACGCAGGACACAAATGTCCATAATGGGGCCTCCCCTGCAAAGAGGAACAAGTGCCAACCCCACCCCCCACTGAAGTATCGGCAGTATAAAGACAACCCGATGACACACCAACACCATCGTCCAACCCATGACAGCAACAAAAGCTGGACAAAGACTAACACGATGCGTGCACAAATAGGGACACATGTAATCGGTGCTCTCACAACCTTCAACAGGCCACCGAATAATAGTATGTACATACACATGAAATGCTGCGAAGGATGTGTGGTAGTCCCCAGTATCACAGAGGTACGTACACATGCACACTGTAACCAACCGTCACATATGTTCACTGTAACACAGCATACCTGCAGGTAATACATAGTTCAGTCATGTGCTACATAAATATTCACGTATGAATGATGACAGGGAATTGTGAATGGGAACAATGCACAACATGGAATATGTATGATAACCGGCACCACTCACATCATTGTATGCCAACAGCATAAACTATTGTCGGTTGTCCAAACACCCGTGTCTGTAAACAAGGATTGAATATTATAGCAATAACCCACGCCTGGGTGTGGGTAATGCTGGATATACCCACGGCTGGCGTGGTGCGGTCCCGAGGGTGAAGCCCGAGGGACCAAACAAAGGCAACCGTGGGTAAATACAGCATTACCTACACTCAGAAGTGGGTTATTGCTATTATACCATGACATCATTTAAGAAAATACACTATTAATTCCCTTACATAATGGCATAGTATAATGCCTGTCTGCTGCCCATCCGCAGATGTCTGGCATCCGCGGCGGTGCTGATGTACTGCGCGAGATGTCCGTTGCCAATGTCAAAAAACTGTCTTGCTATGTTAAACCCAGTTAACATAGCAAAACACTACAAAAAAGCAACGGAGAGCTTGCTGTCCCCATTGCTTTGTTTTACAACCTGTCTCGCTATGTTAAATGTGTGTAGCATAGCGAGAATGCCTCAAAGTAGGCAACGGACATCTCCGTGGCTTATTTAAAGCTGTCACGCTATGTTAAACCCATGTAACATAGCGAGACAGGTTTTAAATACCGAGGTATACTAATGGAAATAGGTCCGGGCGACCGGACCGTTTTCCATTACTATAACTCGATTTACAATGGGCACACTGGCCAATCAGCGTGCACGGTTTGGAATAATGGGGGGGTTATGGTATAATAAACATGGACAAACCGTGCCCTTATGCCTCGTCTGACATTCGTACTCAGTCAGGGCAGTTCTGTACACTAGGCGGACAAGACCAACCCCAGAGCACCACAGGAACACCCTGACAATCAACGACCTGTATGCGTTGGGGCTATAAGCCTCTGTGATCTGAATATCCCTGCGGTTACACCATATGCATCCTGGGTCAAGAGCATTAGGGAATAGGGAATGTGTAACATGTAGTACCACACTTTTCCCAGCAGGAGAATGGATGCCTGTGACGTAAGTGAGTGCGGGGGGGATATGTTAATGTAGCTATGTACCATGGGTATGCATATAAATGAGACAGAACACGAAACGTGTAGTGGTCACAGCAACCGGCCAACGTGAATGCAGTCCCGTTTGAATTACGACTATAGAACATATAAATGAGAACGTATAGTTAATGCGTCTGTGCCGCAAAGACAGTTACATATGTAAAGGTGAAAGTGTGTTCCGCATATGTCCGTTAACTGGATCAGAGATATGTTACTGGAACTGTCACACCTAATACAGGCCACGTAAGCACACAGACGCAGTACACATATGTAACCCAGAATACGGATATGCATGTGTGCCTGCGCATAACCCACAATAAGGAAATGCAAGTGCGCCTGTGCGTGTGTGATCCGCTCACAGCAGAGTAACTTAATGCTGTTTCCCCCACGTTAGTTATACATGTCTCAAAACTGTCAGCCTCTGAAAGTATGGAACCGGACAATGCCATGCAAAGTACTGGTACAAATAGTGAGAAACACATGATATGTGCTAAGACAAACATAGAAAGTGGATAGAATAACGGGTGTGTTAGTAGCAGGGATTGACGAAGGGTATGCATTTGTAACCTGACCTACTTGTCAAAAGGTGCCACCGTAAGTCTCACATGAAATGCCAGCAAATTGCCAGATAGACACAGGTCAATGTAAAACACACCTAAGATAAAGGGTCAACCATCCGTACACTCTGCCAGTATCTGTACAGTGGAAAGGTATGGTATGGTTATAGATGTGTGTACACAGGTAATCCACAGACATTAACAAAGCAAGGTATGAAACGAGGAGTTTACATGTATATATGTACACACAACAGACCTATGTCCCGTATATATGACACATGGATATAAATATGCCAAGTAATAGATAATATGGGTAGTCAAACAGACATCCACGAATGGGGAACATACAGCAGCAGTCAAAATCACTGGCCAGAAAGTGACAGTCCAGCAAGTTCTACACTTTAAACATGCACACCGGTGTCCATTGTAGGACTCCAAAAAGTTATCCATTCGCAGCACCTGCTACGATTGACGCAAAATAAGTGTCAGCCGCAAATAGGAATCAGCTATACATGCACTAAAAGCAGGTTCAAGGGTGATAACACGTGTCCATGAAATGCAGGACATATGAACAGACATCCCTAGAGTGGGGAGTGCATATAAGTGCGTCCACATCCCAGTACCGCACACATTAACCATGTGTAATGTGTACCATAGAGGGTTGCAGGCATGGGAACCTGGGTATGCAGAAATGGGCCTAGGTGTTGTTTGGCAGAGAATCCGTAGGCCCGCCCCGTGGGAGGGATGTGGGTATAACACATGCCTTTATCCCCACTAATGGTGCAAAGCATCCACCGGATAATGCGGAAAGCAGGTTGGAAATATGTACAGCCCTATATCAGTGTCCTGTAGGCGATTCCCATGGATGGACATGCGTACGACCAAGATGGTACCCATAACTGGAAAACTGTCAGAATAACACAGCTGCAGTAAGGCATAGTACAGGAAATACAGATAGGGACTATATTATAAATACCCCAGACAAAGTCAGACCATTGTGCGAATACTGGCGTAGCCATGAATACGGATGTTATGAGTGTCACTAATCATGCAATGGAAATAGCGGTCACCATCACCTACCGCACAGTCCGTAATGGCTAGGCAGCAATCAGCTAGGAAGGCACATCACTATGTGAAACGTAACAAGGGCAAAGGCCGAACGTCAGGGCGTGTACACATAATCACAACAGGTCAAGGGTATGAAGGAGCTAACCTGTCCAAAATACATGTACTGCACCGGTGAGACTAGGCGGACAGGTGAGAAGAAAGATAGCAGGACAAATGTGCAAACATGTATAAGTCATACCCCGGAAAATGTGAATGACAACGTATGCCCCGCGAAGGTCAATGTGGAAGGTAATCAGACACAAAGGTAAAGTGTCCCCCAGGGTGTCATGACGTGTCAACATAACAATTACCAGGCCCCCATAGTCGTACGTGAGCCCTGCCACTGATGGAAAGTGCAAATACGACACACACATATGGTACATGAAGGAACAATTAGTGTGGATAAGCAGATGTAGACCTGTGTGAGGAAAACAACTGTCTGCGTGGGTGTGTCGTGCAAATACAAAGTAATGTCATGTGGTCTGTCATGCCGCCATACACTGTGTGTGTATTGTAGTCAGACAGTAGGTATGTTGTATCAGACACATACTCTGCAACTGCACAGATGTATGCAGACTGTGTAGAAGTATGCCTCATATGTTTGCTGTGTTCCACGTAACAGTAACAGTCCGGCACCCTCATGATAACTGACGACAGGAAACAACGACAAACATGCGAGGAAGACACCAAATCAGACAGAAATGCCATACGCATGCATAACATATCACTGTGCCCACTATCAATGTTTCTAAGAGCAACATGTCATGACTGGCCCTGAGTGTCCCACTATCACGCAAGGCCTTGTCCAGATATATGCTCCTTGAGGCGGAGTGTGATGAACAGACACAGATACATGTGTGTGGAAACATTATTATCCACTGCAAGAAGATGAAATGTGCTGCAGTAGGAGGGGCAGTACTGTCCGCAGGTATGTGCTGAAATGCACATTAAACAGCAGTCTACATGAATTACTTATATTGGCGACACCTGCACAGATGATTATAGTGGGACATACACACGACCATGCACGCAGCTCAGATAGACATACACACACCATAAACAGGCAATGATACACAAAGTCTATGGCGTGTACGAGTACAGTGACAGTACAGCAAGGATAGCTGTCTGCCAAGATATACAGCAGATGTCTGTAGGGCGTGTAACACCTCCCGGAACATGGACGTTGCATGGACAATGTTTGGATTTGCATCGTACCACATTGCTATGTGTAAGCTGTGCAAATATGCGATACATGGGACAGACAGCTGTCCATGCAAGAGCAGCGCTATGGGCATACAATATGTATATATATATATATATATATATATATATATATATATATATATATATATATATATATATATATATATATATATATATATATATATACATCGAGAGAGATACAGACAGACACATGTGGCAAGTCCGGTAGTGAAACCTACACATCACTACCCTATCACACCACAGCAGGACGCACGTAGAGAACACGCTACGGAGGTCGCTAACCACAGCAGACACACAGGCAGTCCACTAGCTGCGTCTCAACATCCGCAAACACAGAGATGTCAGCAGGATATATGTGTGTTGCGAAGCGTCTAAAACCATAACCTACGAACCCATGCAGCTGGGAGCATAGACACACACACACACACACATCTGGCAGGCATGGGAATTGACCTTACACCTACCTACCCTATCGCACGACAGTATGACACAATTACAGAACGCGCTACTCGGAGTACTGAACACAGCACTGTCAGAGGCATACGTCTAGGTGGGTGACATCATCCGCAAAGGAATAGACGCTGATAGCAAATGTATGTGTTGTGAGGCATCTAAAAGCATCACTGTCTCCAGAGGCAGCTGAAAACACACACTTGGAAGGGCCGGGAGTTGAACCTACACCTACCTACATGAACACACTACAGCAAGATGCATTTACAGAACGCGCTACCAAGATTACTAAGCACAGCACTGTCAGAGGCATACTTCTAGGTGGGTGACATCATCCGCAAAGGAATAGACGCTGATAGCAAATGTATGTGTTGTGAAGCATCTAAAAGCATTACTGTCTCCAGAGGCAGCAGGAAACACACACACACACACACACCACACACACTGGGAAGGGCCGGGAGTTGAAACTACACCTACCTACATGAACACACTGCAGCAAGATGCATTTACAGAACGTGCTACTGAGATTACTAAGCACAGTACTGTCAAGAGGCATACTTCTAGGTGGGTGACATCATCCGCAAAGGAATAGACGCTGATAGCAAATGTATGTGTTGTGAAGCGTCTAAAAGCATCATTGTCTCCAGAGGCAGCTGGAAACACACACACTGGGAAGGGCCGGGAGTTGAACCTACACCTATCTACATTAACACACTACAGCATGATGCATTTACAGAATGCGCTACCGAGATTACTGAGCACAGCACTGTCAGAGGCATACTTCTAGGTGGGTGACATCATCCGCAAAGGAACAGACGCTGATAGCAAATGTATGTATTGTGAAGCATCTAAAAGCATTACTGTCTCCAGAGGCAGCTGGAAACACACCCACACACACACACACACACACACACTGGGAAGGGCCGAGAGTTGAACCTACACCTACCTACATGAACACACTACAACATGATGCATTTACAGAACGCACTACCGAGATTACCAAGCACAGCACTGTCAGAGGCATACTTCTAGGTGGGTGACATCATCTGCAAAGGAACAGACGCTGATAGCAAATGTATGTGTTGTGAAGCGTCAAAGTATTACTGTCTCCAGAAGCAGCTGGAAACACACACACACACACACACACACACACACACACACACACACACACACAGTGGGAAGGGCCGGGAGTTGAACCTACACCTACCTACATGAACACACTACAGCATGATGCATTTACAGAACGCGCTACCAAGATTACCGAGCACAGCACTGTCAGAGGCATACTTCTAGGTGGGTGACATCATCCGCAAAGGAATAGATGCTGATAGCAAATGTATGTGTTGTGAAGCATCTAAAAGCATTACTGTCTCCAGAGACAGCTGGAAACACACACACACACACACACACACACACTGGGAAGGGCCGGGAGTTAAACCTACACCTACCTACATGAACACACTACAGCATGAAGCATTTACAGAACGCACTACCGAGATTACTGAGCACAGCACTGTCAGAGGCATACTTCTAGGTGGGTGACATCATCCTCAAAGGAATAGACACTGATAGCAAATGTATGTGTTGTGAAGCATCTAAAAGCATTACTGTTTCCAGAGGCGGCTGGAAACACACACACACACACAGCACACACACACTGGGAAGGGCTGGGAGTTGAACCTACACCTAACTACATGAACACACTACAGCATGATGCATTTACAGAACGCGCTACCGAGATTACTGAGCACAGCACTGTCAAGAGGTATACTCCTAGGTGGGTGATATCATCTGCAAAGGCAAGGATGCCGATAGGGAATGAATACAGAGTGAGCAGTCACACAGCATGTTACTATCCCAAGGTGGACGTACAGTAACACGGCAGTGCTGCACTCGGGAATACTAACTATCTACGGAGCACTACATCACGAAATGGATACGGGATGCACCACAGACAGTACACCCTTTGAGAGAGCAACCAGTGTGTATGATTTAGGCATCCATTGTGGCATAGCAACTACATATAATTTGCCTGGACGGCCACCATGGCTATGCAGGATGTCAATGGCCATGGCTACACGCATAGTATCAGACGTTGGTGCCGAATGTACTGTGTGTACATGCATGGCGTACTGGGCATACTCACACACTTAGCATTTGCAAAGTGCAAACATGCATACACATGGAGTGTAATCATGAAAGGACAGAGTGCGGAACGTACTGTGTGTCCACCTACACAACAGCAAACCGGGCATGCTCACACACTTAGCGGTTGCACAGGGGAAACATACATGCACATGGCGTATACTCACAGAAGGGCGCAGTGTGCACTGTACTGTGTGTCCATCTACACAACTGCTTACTGGGCATGCTCACACACCTAGCATTTGCTACGCGCCATCCAGCATGCAGACGGAGTGTACACACTGCAGGTCACAGTAAGGTAAACCTGTCCACACGCACAGGGTGGTCACACATGCAGTTACTCATACACACACAGATGACATCACAGGTGTCACGGGTGCAGGTCAAACATGTACACACTGCAGTGAGCACTGTAGCTGCCATGCCAGCACCATGTCATCGGTGCAGCAGTAAGCCTCACAGTCCAACAACAGCATGTGACATATGTCCACAGGTCTGTATAGCAGTGTACACCAGTTGTGCAGAGTACACATGTACTAACAATGATCCAACATGTGTGATGTAGTCCACCCATATCAGTATACATGGACAGGTCGGCTCCACACATACCACGGCCCTGACACAGCTGTGACACATGACTGCTGCTGTACCAGAGTGAACCAACATCCGGATATGTCATACATGTGATTGTCTGGATGTGTGCATGGACTGCACACATGACACATACAAAGCCTGTGATGTACCACATGCATAACACTGGCATACGCGGTACTACACACACGAATGGAAGGTGGACCCATGTCTGTGGAATGCTCCCACTACAGGGTGTAGCGGTGTTGACTGGGACACATACCCTTGTATTGTTTGCCTGTGACAGCTGTGATACCATACCACAGTCCATGTTTTATGTATGTCAACACACATGTCAAAACGTAGCAATGCATACACACATGGCAACACGAGACACATGTGACACGTGTACTGTGCATGGAGCAGCCATGCATGAGCAGTGGCCGATGTCCATAACATAGTTGCAACACCCTACCACATGCATACCCATCATAGGGGCCATTATATGGTGGCATAGAAACAGCATGTATGGAGGTATGTGTGTACATCATGTGTTTAAACACCTGTCTACATGCATGTGTGCAGGTGGTGGCTCACAGGTGTGTCACACACCATCCTACCCTGCCATGTGCATACAGTATGCTATGTCGCTGTTACATGACAGTGCTGACATAATGCATACCCAGCGGTCAGGTGTCATCGACTGTATGTCACATGGCAACTGTAACACCTACCACCTCCCAAGTGCATATATCAGCACATCTGCCGGATACAGCGTTGGTCCACATAATGCACTACATACCGCTGCATGCCTGCACACGTATCATATGGCGGGCGTAGTATTCCCAGCACTGACATGTGTGCATGAATGTGTGCCCATGTATGCCACATATCAGGGGGAATATGTCCCATGTGCTACACATCCCTGTACACCATAGTAGAGATCTGTACATACCTCAGTGTGGGGTGCATGGATTTGGATGGTGCAGTATATGCAACACGTTGTCTCTCCGTGTATACATGTGTGGTCACCACAATGTGTGTGTGTTGACATGTTTGTATGTCTGCTGCTTGGGCGAGGGTGTATGCAAATATACTGTTGTGAACGGACACTAACCACACAGGGTGACCATCCTGTACTGGTGCTGCATTGCACAACCCTGTCAATGCCATGGGTGTGAGCCATACTGGCCACCTGTGCAAGTCCACCCCCTGTGACATGGTGTGTGGGTGCATAGTATTGTGAGGGTGCTGACCACACAGGCAGGTGTCCCCATCTGCACACTATGGGGTGTGCATCATAGTGGTGTACACCCCGCGATTGTGACCATATTCCTGTACTGTTACAGGGTCCTACTGCTGCACAGTGTGCCCCACAGCTGACAGGTGACACCTGAAGTCAGTGGTCAGCACGCTGTGTACGACAACTGCACCATGTCACCATACCTGTAGTGTGTCCTGCTATGTATGTGATGTCTCTGTCCACTGTAGCCTGTGGCACTGACCACATGCGTCAGGTGCAGTATATGTGCGGACATGTGTGTCATGTAGGTGTCCAGGCAGGTTGCGGGTACATGTAGTATGCTGCTATTGCCAGATGTGCCTGTGGGTAATCCACAGCTACACGTGGGGGACCGATAACAGTGCTCCCTGTAGGCACATGCGAGTACACCATAGGAGGGATTCAGGTTATCAGAACCAACATGGTGCTACACATGTAACCGTCACACATACCGTGAACACATCACAATGCATGCTGCACCTGCACTACATGGTATGTCTGCTGCATGTTGACAGTACACAACCCACGTCACATACGCATCTGTCAGTTTTCATGCACAACCACTGCAACATACACATCCCACGCTATGCATACACAGGTATCACATACACCTCTCACTATCCTGTCCACCCTGTGCATCAGAATATATTTGCATAACCCTGCACTGATGGTGTGGATGACAGGGATGCGGCAGAGGCTTCATCATATACACAGGGTGATATGTTTGCCAGGGGCATAGGCTGCACCAATGGATAACATCATGTGTGTGTAAGGGCTGGTGAGTTTACTGGACATGTCTGTGCAGAATGCATGTGGATGTGGTGGAGCCCTACAGTTGTGTCTGCTGTGTGTGGGTATGTGTGTACACAGTTCAGCCATATGTGATGCCTACACAGGGTATAATTGACAGCCCCAGACTGTACAGTGCAGGTTGTACAGCTCACTGTGTCCGTCCGCGGCCACGTGACCTGTGCCTGCCTGGGGTTGCACGGGCACTACCGGGTGGAGGTATAGAGTGGCTACTGTCCGATGACACATGTCCGCTGGAACCGTGTCCACGATGGGACTGGCCAGGGCCACGTCCACGTGGCCTGCTGTGTCCTGGTGTAGACAGTGCAGCACCAGCTGCACTGCTACTGCTACCGGCACTATGTGAGTGGGCATGAGAGGTGGCACGCACACGTCAACCTACACTAGGTGGTGTTGCTGGTCTATGCCCACATGTCCTATGCCTCACCCCTACCAGGTGTTCCAGCACAGACAGCTCACGCTTGCGGATTGCCATGCCTCGGTCGAGGATTCCAACCATTTCACCTAATCACCTATCCAGTACATTAGCAATCTGCTGTTGAGCATTCGCCAATGACTGGATGTTGTCATTTAGGGTATGGATTGCAGCCCTCTGCAGCCTCTGCCCTTCTTGGTTCTGCCGTTCTGCACGTGCCTGTGCCGCCATTACAGTCTGGAACATGCGTCTGGTGATACCAGCTGCTGCGCCCTGTACTGCAGGTGCATGTCTGCCAGAGGTCCTCCTATGAGCAGCACCAGCCACATGCCTGTGTGGTACATCACCAGTCATTACACTGGCAACATGGTGTGTAGTCACACCTTCTGTAGCCACCACACATTCCTGTTCAATGCCAAAAGACACTGACTGTCCTTCCTCTATAGGCAATGGTGATGTGGTATGTGTTGGCATCAGAACCGTGTGTGGGGATGAGGGGGACATAGGTGGGATGGTAACCAATGGCGCAGATTCTGCCCCTGACAACCCTGCCTTTACCTCATGCATATGGTCATCACCGCTAGTATCTGTGGGGACACTAACATCAGATGGACCACAGGAGGGTAACACACCTACACCACCTGTGAATGCAAAGACATACTGTAAGGTACATTACACACAGACACACACACAGACACACACACAGACACAGACATACTGTAAGGTACATTACACACAGACACAGACACACACACAGACACACACACAGACACACACACAGACACAAACACAGACACACCATGCATGTGATATTTCAGATGGCATGCAGCATTCCTGCACTACAGCACAGGGAATGCAGCTCAGAAATTAATAGTGTTAGTATGCATACCACCCTGGGGTGCACACTACATCAAGCAGGTGTCATATCAGTAGGCATGCAGTACACACAATCATGGTAGTTTGCATGCATCACCGTGATACACCATGTGGCCACAAACAGGTTAACAGTACACATGGCTGACGTTACCTTGACATGTAATCCGCTGACATGTGCAGTAACATGTCTACATGTGTGACACAATGGTGTCCCGCCACATGCACTGCATCATAATGGGCTTCACAGTGCAGTGTTGTGTGTACAGCCTACAGATAGAATGCATGTTTAGCAAATATGTATGTGCAGGTGTGGTTAGTGTGAGCCGTGTACATAGCTATACAGTGTGGAGTACAGGAACTGTGCCACTGCATGGCAACATGATGAATGTATGTTGCTGTGCAATGCATAACATGGATGCATTGCACTGCCATGACTGCAACACAGTCATGCTGTTCCACAGCACATATATGGTAGACATCGGTGACACCTCCGGTGGCTGCAGACAGGCATTCCGGTTGTCCGGTGTAACACATCAAATGTACAGGTGGTCCACTACGGCTATGATTGCACTATGTGTGGACAATGTGCAACGGGGTCTATCCACATCAGATGTACTGTGTGGCAACATGCCTGTGGCTATCACCCATGGCCATGTGTAAACGGGTCTTGGACAATTGTGTGTGATGGGCATCTTGTACACATGTCTGTGGTGTCCCATGTGACATACACCCATACATGTCAGAGGTGTCACAATCCACAGGGCTATGCAGACAACAGTGTGGATGTTTGTTATGTCGGGTGTAGGTCATGTGATGGTGTGACAATATTGCAGACAGAACACCACAAACTTGGGACATGTCGGGTGGCATGTCACAATGTGTGCACACAATGCAGGGGCATATGTCACATTGGTGACACCTGTGTGCTGCCCAGATCACTGCTCACTGTGTGGTACTGTGTGCGTACCACGAATGTTGTTCCAATGCATACTACATATGCATCCATTGTAGAACACCTCCACCATTGTATGCATAGCTGACCGCACATATCACATTGACAGGTACTGTGGTTTCATGCTGGTGTATAATAATGGTTGTATCTACTGCACATGGGTGGCATGTGTGTCTGGTGGTGCAACCTGTATAACGTGACTGGAACAAAACCCAGGTGTGCATGTTATACCTGGCCACATGGCTAATAACTGTACACTGTAACATGCCTGATACTGACAACAGTCTCACCTGCGATGGACCCATGTCTGTGCGACACGCCAGAGGTACCTGTATAGGGGCGACACAACAGTATAAACATTATCCATGACTGTATGACAGCCACAGTTCGCACTGTGCATGTGACATCATGTACCTGTGTGATAGCATATGGTATGCACAAGTCTGCATACACAACATAGCATACTGTAGTATGCGGCTTGTGTGCCCATATACCTGGCATGTGTTGTTACTTTGCATGCTGTACAGTGACACCTGCAACTACAGTGGATATCATACTCATATGCAGGGCTCACTTACCAGGCAACTCCAGGCTCATTGGTTGGGAGACACCCACCTCCATGATGGCGGCTAGTGTTTCTGCATGCTGTTCCCTGGGTGTCCCCAGACTGGCCAGTAGCTCCTCTGTGTGTGTGAGTGGGGGCTGGGTTGGTGGCCCACCACCTGTTCCACCGTGTTCTCTGGCGATTGCAGTGGCACGCTGTTTTGCATGCTGTATGAGGTCCGTGCAGTGTCGGCGTACCTGCTGGTATGTGCGGTTGTTGCCACCCACGTCATTCACCCTCCTGCGTATATCCTGCCACAGGTCATCCCGCTGCTGCGCTTGCTGTGGCACATGGCTGAACAGCACGTCATAGTTGTCATGGAGCAATGGTATGATGACTTCATCCTCCTGGCGGCTGAAGGCTGGGAGTCGTGAATGTGGCATTATCTGTAAGATATAATGATGGTGACAGGTCACATTCACACGGATGTACTGGCATACCGCTGAACATACATTGCTATGACATGTACAACATCTGCACAGTAATCTCTGAGACGCATCATGACACTGACACAGCTGACGTGTTGCTGTCACACCTGTCACACCGTTATGCAGTGGATATCATATCATATCTCTGTGTCAACTCATCACACTGTACATACTCCATGTAGATGGTAACTTGCTGTGGACATGTGTACCTGCCTGCACCTGTGTTCTTACCAATCTGCACTTGGCCCGATGTGTCCACAGTACTACTGTTCACCTGGATGCTGTGTATATGTCACATAGCATCACAGACGCAGCCGTTATGGACGTCAGCAGTGGCACTGCACACATACACATGGACACCTGTACATGCATGTGTTTTGCCATATACATCTACTCAGCACTGTACGGGTGTTGAACATCCTGCCACAGCTCGCCTGTATTGCACATGTGATACACATGGGACAATGTCTAGTCATATGACATTTGCAGGGATGGTCAAACATAGCATGTGCGCGCACATTTTACATGCTGTCACACAGCAATTGTGACACCACAAGGTGCATCAGTGCCACATTACTGATCCAGTCAGTTGATAGTGCATGTGCCATGTGGCCATCGCACCATGTATGACTGTGATGGCACGTGCAGCCTTGATGGACAGGGTTGCATGGTATGGCAGGGTATATCACATATATGGCACAGGGATGTGTCCAGCCTGTGGAATACCAGTATTGGGACGGTGGCTGTCCATTCCATATGTCATTTATATGGGTATATGGACATGTCGCATGTCCATCAGCATGGTGTGGACAATGTCCTTCTGCAAGGTAGGCAGCATGCTGCATGGTGGGGTTGTGTATGGTGCATGCTGGTATTGCACATCGCACATCCATGCATAAACATTACCGCTGACAGGTGCCATGTGCTGTAATATTGTTCAACACAGTGCTGTATATGCCCACACGGTGATATCCCGTGCACATGGATGGTACCCCGACCTCACATGGGTACCTCATATGTCTACATCCAGTGCCTGCTGTCACCACCATGTCGGCGGGTGCACCGCACAGCACCATCCCTTCCACAGTGACCATGGTGTTGAGCACAGCCTAGGTATACAGTTATGGGGACGGGGATGTTCACATAGCGGTGGCAATGCTGGTATCATCCATCAGACCATACACATATGACACACACCTCACACACACAGCCCATTCAGTATGTTGTTCGCAACACTGACACAGCTATACTGCTAGGCTAGGTCCATTCCCGGCCGTACATACACAGATGCATAGCATTTCTCTCTGTGGCATGGGCTACAATGACGGTGGGGTTCAACACATACCGTGTTCGACTGTAGCTGGCACTGATGTTCTGTGCACATGTCAACACATTAACTCTGTTCTACTGTAGCCAGCGGTGATGTGCTGTGCACATGTCAATGCTGCACATTGTGTTGATGTCTGTCTGTCAACAGGCCACTGGTGGAACACGCAAGGGTATTTGTAATCAAATATACATGCCACCCTGTACAGCTGTACTGCTAACATCTCAGGTGCTAATGTGTCATGGACATGCACACCTTACCCGGAAAGGTGATAGTGCATTGCCACCCATACTCATCACCTCTTGTGGGTTGCTATTATCCAACACCCTATTTGTATTGTATGTTCAAGCTATGCACCTGTGCAGGACATGTGAGCATGTAATGTGCTACTGCGTACCTTTGCACCCATTCCACAACATGTCACACAGGTACACTGGCAGTCATACACTTCACAGCTTGCTGAAGGTATGACAGGTGTTGTACACACTTAACACATATCCTGTGGGACATGGTCGTATGTACAGGCATGTCCAACCATCACATACCAGTGCTACCCCTATATGACAGATATGTCGTACATGTGGCAATACAGCAACTGTCACATGTACTCGTGCAATGCCCCCCTACCAACGTACAGCGGTACTGCCTGTGGGAGATGTGCTTCTGCATCCATGCTGTGCCCATAGCTGTCAGTTGTACATCATTACGTGCAATGTACCTCATTTGGTGTTCTAACGGGTGCATGTTAATCACGGCTCCACATTGGAATGGTCTGTCACACAGTCATTGTTGTACACGGTTTACATGCCAGCCATGGCTTACTAGATGGGAATCATTGTGATTCATTGGGATATCATATTTATACATTGGAGCAGCATATTCCAGCCATCATATACCCTTCCTAGATGACACTGTTAGTCAGCCAGTAGTAGGTGTTCTACGATCTGCACATTAGTCACACAGTACGAGGGCTACTGTTACCCATTCTGGGGACAGGGTGCTGACAGCTGTGGATGGGGGTGATGCTGTCGACAACCATGGCTGCACCTGACGGTCACGTCTGGATGGGTAACATTCACAACACACACCTACCATCACGTAGTACCACATCATCTACAACAATGGACATTCCTGCAAGAACAATGTATGCAATATGTCTGTATGACCACTGTAGGCACCACTGGTGGTCCCCAGCATGGCTACCAACATCACCAGTGTATATCTCACAGACGCATGGGTTACACCATTCACAACACACCAGTCATGGATGACTCTGTTGTGAATCACAATGCAGTTCCACACATCATGTTACACAAGGCATCATGCACTGAGATGTTGTGGATGGGTGAACACCTCTGCAACTCAACATACGCACACATGACACATCATCTGGTACAATATATCTCTCATACATCATGTTATTGTGACTGGCCTGTGATGGCAATACACAGACTACGTGTACTGGGACATGCAATGGGTGTGTGTCTAGCCATGGTGTACAGTCAGCAGTGGTCTGGACACAGGAACACTGTACATTGACCTACTGTGTCACTGCTACTGTTGCCTATGCTCCTACTGTTATTGTACAGGCATGTGGTATCTGACCGCTATGACAGTCCAGGTCAAACTGTGGCACACATGACCTGCAGCCATCGGCCTGGGGTGTAGAGCACACATGTACATCTTCACATGCTATACTGCCTCTCTGGCAGTTTCACATAACTGTCACCGGCAGGGCTGTAACTGGCAGGCACGGCATGGGGTCATGTGGAACAATGCTTGCATCTTCCACTGTGATGCACACAAGCGAGGCACACGCACTATTGCACCACTCACATATCTCTGCAGTGACTGGGACCTGCCTCCATGCCCTGCGCAGCCCACCTGTGATTGTACACGGACCGTACCTTCCAGGCACATACCTGGACCGGAACACCCACAGATGAGGGGTTCACACATCACACAGTGTTTTGCACACATCCTGGATGGTTGCTTAACACAATGCATCATAGGTGCTCCATGTGCAGATAACCGTGTTTGTGACCGCTATACACATTGTAACACGCGACAGGGTCGACAGTGTACACCACAGGTTACATACCGTCTGTGTTGTTATAGTGTACATTGGGCCTCAGACAGCTACTACTGCTGTGTGCTGACAGTAACCCACACTTCCCTGGGATAGACACCCATGTACCTACACATGCTTGAGTCATGCACTCTGCTCAGCTGGATGAAACAATACACAACACATACCATACCTACACTACCCTTAGCATGAACACTACCTCCATGTGACTGGTGTGACACACCTGGGGTTATCCCCTCTTTGGTGGATTCAACACATATGCTACACGGCCTTGCTAGCCACACCCTGGAAACACACCCATCACAGCATACATGGAACATGTGTACTACAACAACTACTACAGACGTCTGCTGACAGCAGTTGTTAACATCATGACACCCAAGCAGATGGACACTGCACATACATATGCTGACACATACCACAGTGCGCTTCAGTAGCATGTACACACTCGCAGGAATCATGCTATTCCACACAGAGACATGGTGGTACTGACCAGTTCACAGATGCCACTGTGGTGGTCATGTTCCATGCACATATGATGTACAACCACATGTACAGGCTGTTGCACAGTGGTGTACATTCACATGTGTGGGGTGCATCACTTGTCAGCCATGGTGGGTCCTCGAGGTCCATCATCACATACTCCTAGGCTAGCTACCTAAACATGACTGCCGCACATTGCGGTGTGGGGCCTCAGGCATTGTGGTGGTATGTCAGTATTCTTTGGCAACATCCACATCTGATGTCACATACAATAGTCACCCGAGCATTGCAGACCGAGCTAATGTTGGCAACGTGCCAGGCAATGGCGTACTTACCGACAATGCACCCTCTCACTCACTACAGGGTCGCAATCCGTACATGGACATCGTAGTGTCCCTGTGGTCACATACACAGCACTGACATGCACACAATATGTCCTGGGACACTGGCCCAATGTCACCTTCCAATGTCCCTGGCTGTAATGTCCCACCAACCTGTTCGGTATATGTCTCCACACCACGCCACTATATTCACTGCTAGCCTTTTGTCGGACATTGTGGACCCTGACTGCCACACAGCGGCATTTATCGCACTACACACGGGTGGCACTGCATTGCACGTGTGGGACTAGAGTCATACACCCATGACTGGACCATTCTGCATGGCAATGGGGCACATCCTCAGGAACATGATTCCCACACACATTGATGGCCTCCAGTCCTTTCCTAGCACCCGTGTTGGGCTTGTCTATGCCACAGCAAGGCACATACACATGCTGGTTACCTGTCATACAGTTGCATGGGCAGTTGAGGATGGTACGGAGGCCGACACATCATACGTTGTCCTCACATTGCCTTTCAGCACCATTCCACATTCTGGTATTGACAACATACACATCCACCTGCACATCATACCCTGTGTCTCAGGATGTTATGCTATGTGGCTCATGGACAGTACACACAGTGCTGCCAGCATACCATAGTACCTACTACATGTCAGGTACATATTGCATTACACAGTCCTCAGTCATAGGGCCACTCATGTTCACTATATGCTTACATACAGAACATGCTGTCACAGAGTACTGTCCATGCCTAGATTTCCCACACCTACATACCAAGCGCCATTATTGCTCCACCAGCTCATACCGATACCAACCATATGGGTGTCAGTGTGGCGGATACTTCATATGAGTATCATGGCATCAGGATGCATGACACATGGTGCATGCACATCACCTTTGCATAACAACATTCACCCACTGACTATCACATGGATAGTGATCCCGTACATACATATCACATTGTACATGGTTGCAGTACACACATATGCCACACACAGTCCTGTGGTTACCGTATTCCACTGTGGCATGGATATCCTTCTGCAAGGCCACACCTATCTGTACTGTGTGTGATGCTGGTACATAGGTAGCCATTGTACCTGTGAACTACACACATCTACACACAGTCAAGGGTACAATACCACATTTATGGTGTACCTTCAACAACAGCTACAACTTTACATGGCACAACATTGCTATGCCACGATGTTTACTGGGCTCAGACAGTTTACATATGCGGCTGACATATGGACAACACATCTGTACACATCTGCATACCACATACTCAGGGGTGTCTTCTGCTCTGACACGGCCCATGTCCTCCACATTAGTGATGCATATACTCCTCATACATGACATCTGCGGTGGGCATTGTGAACAAAATGCTCCTGGATATGTGCACACACGCCACACTGCATGGGCTGGGCTTCTGTGTTACTTCCACGAACACAACACACACCATGCTGTGGAACATAGGTCCTGTGTACATCCCGTAGGGACACACAGTAGCACTGTTCATGTGATACCTCCCTTGCTGTTTGAGTGACACGTAGTCCTGGTACACCACAGCAGCGGTACTGTGTAGAGGTGCAGTTGACACCTGCCTCTGCTGTTCACAGGACACTACCATGGAGAGGTGATACTACTGTGTATACTGCACATGTGCTTACACATGGACCTGCCAGACTGCATTGTTGCCCACTGTGCACCTGTGCAGCTACTACAAGTCCTTTGGGCATGGTTACTTGGTGTCCCTTCCATTTAGACTAGCTATCATGCTACTACTCTGTCCCATGCCTACAGGCCATATGTATCCTGTTATTGTACATACCAATAGGCGATACCTGTGTTATGCATGATATGCCTGTGATACTGTGTATGATATCTGTCATATCTACCTAGACAACTGTACATTACACATATTTCACATAGTATCCCCTAATGCAGGGCATACTTGCACGTCGGCCACACCTTACATATGATATCAACGGTATATGCTCATACACATGCGTGCTGTGACAGTATACATACATGTACTATCCCCTGCTATGGCACTTCCTTGTTGGACATCCACTGCCAGCAACAGCATGTGGTATGGCTTTGTTCTCTTGAATGCCCTCCTGTGGCATCCCTTTTGGTGTCTCCGCAGTGTTCATGATGTCCCACTGCTGTACACACGGTGTCTACAAGCGTTGGTATGCTCAGCAAGATATCACTACATAACTACCTTTCATCACTTTCTGCATTACGGACAAGTGTAATTAATTACAACCACCATTCACATACAGTACAGCTTATTAATACAGATCATGCGTTACACAACCTTACATATCGTGTGTTCTTCATACCTTGTTGGTGTTTCGTTCCGTGTATCGTTTTTCCGTTTCCTTTCGTTTTTGGTAGTACAATGCTGTTTTAGTATGAGCATACGGTTTGAATATCCTGAGAGACATCCTTATATACGTCAATACCTGCAACATGTGGATTCATCCCACCAATTGCTGTTCCTCAGTGAGTAATTACGTGCATATCACCTGTGCATCTACTCCATTCGGAAATTATGCGTCGATACTGGGGTATAATTGGATTCTCCACCTGGGCGTTGGCTATTTGCCCTACCTTCATGTAGATGGTCTGTATTGTGTTATGTTTTGTGTAACTGCAACTGCTATGCGTAGCGACAAGTATATTTTGAAGTCATGTCACCCGTGGATTGTGTGTGACAGGTGTAGTATTTGGTTTGACATGTGGGTGTACCTGTCCTGCCGATGAATGATAATGGAGTATTGCATTCAAAACTGTAACATGGCTGTTGTATTCCTTTATACAACGCATGCAAGTATGCATCCGCCTTTAATTGTGTCTCCCACGCGATATGTTGTGGTTATGCGGATGTCATTGACTGACTGTATGTTTGTGCTGCTATTACAGTTTGTATTCCTTTAATATCTACGGTGGGGGATATCGGTGGTTGTACATGACAGATACGGGTTGTGGGCCTTGCATCTCTACATAGACAGTATAGTTGTCTGTGTGCTCCACCCCTACTTGGAGAGGTAACAGTTAATAGTCTTTTGTTATGGGAGTGTAGGTTGGGCTGTTGTTAATTGGTTCCGATATCATCTGCAGGTGGCCTTGCTGCATGTATACCCCCGTAACTTCTGTGGTATATCGGCGGCTATGTGTACGTGAGTAATTACGTGCATATCACCTGTGCATCTACTCCATTCGGTAATTACGCGTCGATACTGGGGTATAATTGGATTCTCCTCCTGGGCGTTGGATATTTGCCCTACCTTCGTGGAGATGGTCTGTATTGTCTTATGTTATGTGTAACTGCATCTGCTATGCATAGGGACAGGTATATTCTGCATTCAAGTCACCCGTGGATTGTGTGCGACAGGTGTAGTATTTGGTTCAACATGTGGGTGTACCTGTCCTGCCGACGAATGATAACGGAGTATTGCATTCAAAACTGTAACATGGCTATTGTTTGCATGTATACAACGCTTGCAATTATGCATCTGCCTTTAATTGTGTCTCCCACGCGATATGTTGTGGTTATACAGATGTCATTGACTGACTGTATGTTTGTGCTGCTATTACGGTTTGTATTCCTTTATTATCTACAGTGGAGGATATCGGTGGTTGTACGTCATGGATACGGTTTGTGGGCCTTGCATCTCTACATAACCAGTATAGTTGTCTGTGTGCTCCATCCCTTCCTGGAGAGTTAACAGTTAATAGTCTTTTGTTATGGGATTGTAGGTTGGCCTTTTGTCATGTGGTGTCAGTATCGTCTGCAGGTGAGCTTGATGCATGTATACCTCCGTAACATCTGTGGTATATCAGCGGTTATGTGTACGTGACAACTATCCCTTGTCATTCTGTCCCAAATATTTGCAGTCATTGTGGTCCTGTTGTTGGGATAGCCTGTTTGCCAGTGGTTGCCACATATTCAGATGGGAATTGATTGTTTGACACTTGTAGAACACACAGCGGTGTTTACGGGCCAACATGTGGCCACGGTCAGTACTGGGGTAGCACATACATATTTCCGCGATACATACCTATTGCTGTGTGACTTTGCCAACGTATCATATTGCATGTAACATATCAGTGTCGTACATACAGGCATGACTATTACATATGTCCTTTCCATTTCTTATGGGGAATATTCCTGTGCTACCATCTGGGACATATTCACTTTGTATCATTCTATGTCACGACACACCTAGCCAGGGTGGGGCTGTCACTACTACTCTGGGACTAGTACTGAACATATGCCTGAGGCTAATTTACCATATGCCTACACCTAATATTCTGCTCTGCCTCTAACTTGGCACCAACATACACATGTTGCAGACACACACACATTACACTCACACAGAGACACACACGGCACCCTCAGCGCACACGTACACATACTACAGCACTCACGGGGACGGTTGAACACAGTACCTACGTGGACCGCAACATCGGCGGCAGTGTCTACCTATCCCTTCATATCATCATACTATTACACGTGCATGTACTGTTACAGTACTGTGTTCTGGCGGTCTTTCAGCCTCGTGGTTATGCATATCGGTATGTTACACGTTCCATGGTTGGCGGTATCCTCTTACTTTGAACCTCCCGGATGTTCAGATTGTCGTTGCACTATGTATACTATGTACAGATATCGCGGGATACATCTCAGTCACCTTATATCCCTCTAATTCCCTGTCTTATTTGTATTATATATATGTATATGTGTACATATTTATCAATATATATATGCATACATATATATATATATATATATATATATATATATATATATATATATATATATATGTATACATCTTGCGTGACGTGGCAGGCACACAGCAACGCCATATGCTGTAGGACTCACGTACTGTTCAGGTGTTGGCGTTACATGTTCCACTGGCTGTTGGGTTTACAGTGTTTGGGGGCTGTCTATGTTGGAGTCACAGATAAGGCCACCCATACATTACACTTTACAAGTGGTCATGTTTGTGTGCTGTCCATTTCACTGTGTGTGCAGGTGGGGAGGTGTCAGTCCATGGGGCCTACGCTGTCAGAGTATGTGCTATACGTTCCATCTTTGCCAAGGCGTAGGCATATTGGGTATGCCTCCGTCTGCCTACTGGGGCTGGCACAGTGTGTTCCTGGTCTGGAACCCTCTGTGCCTGGACTGGCCTTGGCAATTGTGGTGGGCTTTGTGGCCCTTCACCATTATGTCCCTGCAGCAGCTGCTTCCGCAGGATCATATTATGTAGCATGGCACATACTATGAATATGTGGGCACATGTGCCTGGAGAGTACTGCAAGGCTCCACCAGATGTATCCAAGCACCGGAACCGTGATTTCAGCATCCCAAACACACGCTCTATGATTATTCTGGTTTGTGCGTGTGCCTCATTATGGCGTTCTTGCATGTGTGTGTGTGCATTTCTGATAGGAGTCATCATCCATGGCTCCAGTGCATAGCCAGCATCCCCCACAAGATGGCCTTGTGGGATGTACCCCCTGACAAATACCTGATACAGCTGTGAGGCATGCCAGATATGGGAGTCGTGGTAACTTCCAGGGCTGCCAGCACACACATCCATGATAATGCCCTGGGCATTGCACACGACCTGGCAATTGATGGAGTGGAATCCCTTGCAGTTTATGTAGCGTCTACCCTGCTCGCCAGGTGGTGAATTGATTTGTATGTGCTTACAGTCTATCGCACCCAGTACCTCCGGGTATTGTGCCACATGGTGGAAGTGGCACATATTGCTAGCCAAATCCTCCTGAGATCTGGGGAAGTATATATGCTCATTGGCATGTGGTAACATGGCATCCAGGAACTGGTGTAGTACCCTGGATGCTGATGCCTGTGAGATGCCCATTATATCTCCAGTTGGCCTTTGAAAGGTACCTGTGGCCAGTATTCGCAAGCTTACACATACCTTTGTGTCCACTGGGATGGATTCCCCTCTGTTGTTTCTTGTTCTCAGGCGTGGCCGGCACAGCTCCACTATTTGCTGTAACATGTCCCTGTCCACCCTGTAATGCTCTACTATCTCCAGGTCATGTAGCCCCTGGTAGGTTACCCTTGGTCTGAACACTCTCCTTCTCCTCCGAGGCCTGCGGTGGTTGTCGGCATCCTCCTCCACAACACAGTCTGTCTCTAGCACATGCTGATGGATCACAGCTACGGCAGCACCCAACATGTACATTTTAAAAGTTCCCTGTGTGTTTACACCTATGGTGCGGCGTTTGGGAATACACGGCTGTGTGTTGTGTGCATTCACACTTTATACTATTGTGCTGTGCACACCGATGATGTCATAGGGTGTGTTTGTACGGCCGTATCTAAGGGTTATCTTCCGTGTTTTACCGATGGAACTACAACGGTGTTGCCTTTGGTGTTGCATTACTCTTGCCTGCCATGGATTACCTTTCAACCTTCCCTTACTATTTCTGCACGTTGCACCTACCATTTTCTGGCATGCATCCTGCAGAGCACTGTCATTTGTACTTTCATGGACATGGCATATCATGCGTTTTGTGTGCTACTGCCGTTGTGCTGCCTGTCTGCTTTGCTCTGCTGTGTCAGGTCTTCTATCTTTGCAATCTGCTATCTCCCCTACTTTCTTTGCATTCATATGCCTCCCCTATCCCGTTTTGCAGGTTTCTGCATGCAGAGTTGTCAGCTGCCGCCAATTGGCCTTCGTGGGTTGATTACTGTTGATTGCTCATTAGTACTCCAATTACACTTCTTCCGCATTTCCTTATATTCTTCACATCACCTTCCTGTTTCCGATATTGTTTGCGGGGCATGAGTCACATGACTAGGTTCCGGGAATGTTGTCATCCTCATACACATGCACTTTTGCACGCACTGTGTGCTCTCAGCTAAACTATTACCCCACACCCCGGTCCTGTAGCTTTGATTTGCGATGTACAGCCCAGGTTTGCTGTGCTCCAATGTGCTTACTGCTACGGTGACACCCCTCTGCAGATGTCATGTATTCCCTCTGAGCCACTCCTTGGTGTATTACCGCTGTGCCATTTGGTACAACCTTACTCCGGCGGGGAATTTGCGATTCAGTATTATCTGCCTCATTTGCATGGCATTGACTACTAATTCATAGTTACCACGCCGAAGACTGCCGCGAGTCCTTGGCAACCCTTGCACCGTGGTTGTGGCGTTCCATGCATACCATGGTGTATTATGCTGTGAACCTGATGTCTATTACAATGCTGTTTTATAACATTGTTATATTATTTCATTATGTTGCACCTTCCGCACACATGTCCTGCGGTTCTGATGTGAGTTACTGTGGACATGCCATTTAAGTTGTTATTTACGTGTTGTGCATGTTTTCTTTTGCCATTGTCTGTGTATTTCGCCATTGGCATATGTTAACAGTGTGATACCTGGGTCTGACACTCTTCCATTACTCGGATGTTATGTTTGTGGAAATGTAAATCGTTTTTTTTGGTTTACTTTGCCGTGGGCTTATGCTACGCCTGCACCACTTCGTGAATTGCTATATGCCTTCATTTGCATGGTGACACACCGCACATAGGGTGTTTAGCATACCTATGCCGGGGGCTGCGCAGATCTGGCGTACGTCGGTAGTGCACATGGAATTGAATCGTACCTGAATCGCTCGGTGGCCATATTTGGCGTTATAACGCCTACGCTATGCGTGCGCCTGGCGCAAGGTTCATGAATCCCGGGGTATGTCTATTTATGCATTTAGTTATTTCTGTGTTTTTTATATTTATTTATGTGTTATAGTTATCTCTTTGTTTCCTCTGGGTACTCTGGTTTCCTTCCACATTCCAGAGATGTGCAATAGGTAGACTGGACGCTCTAAATAGGTCATAGATGTGAGTGCGTGCATGCATGCGTGCGAGTTTGTGTGTGTGTGTGTGTGTGTGTGTGTGTGTGTGTGTGCGTGCACATGCATGTATGTGTGTGTGTGTGTGTGTGTGTGTGTGTGTGTGAGCACACAAATGGATATACTAGTGTTTGGTAGAGAAAAACATCCATTGCAGGGTTAGCCGCCCAACTCAAAGGTATGAACCTTGGCTCTAAATGATCATCATTGTTGGGATGACATCCTGACCTCATGTTCTAAAAAGAAATCAAGTGGAGAGAATATGTAACGGAAAAAAAAACAGTTTGAAGATACAACAGTCCTTGATAACAACTGAAAATGTTTACAATATGAGAAAAACAGATACAAAAGTATAACAATGGATTTATAGTTAGTAAAACAATGGTAATGACTTCACAACTCCAGTCAAAGAAAAGTAGGGGAGGTTTTATTTATAATGCTGCAAAGTAATACATACAGGCAAACCTAAGACAGATGCCATACCATACCATGCCAAGCTGTGCCATTATACATACCTCTTAACTCCAGGTTCATGACATCTGAACAAAGCCAAAAATAATGGGAGGACAAGGATTACAATCAAGGGCAAATTTTAAATATGCTCCCTATCTCTGTGAACAAATTCTGCATATCCCATCCCTCATCCTGGAAGAATGTCGCCATCATGTCCCACAAGTATGTTTGGAACACATCAGTTACAACCTCCTGGATCTCATCTTGAAAATCTTTTCTGTTCTGGTCCTGGCATAATCTCCAGGGTCCAGTAAGCATGATGCCTCAGGCAGGTGCAGATCTAACTTCCTCATCGTAATTGTTGTCTTTGTCTGAGGACTCTGGCATTGGCCTGGCATGTGCTGATATTTGCCATCTAATAGGCGAATGTCCACAGGTCCCTTGCTCTGTCAAGATGAATTGATAAAAAGCAAATGTCTCTCACACACAACATTCCCATGAAGATCACTGTGACACCTGTGCACTGACCCAGTAATCAAGGAGCTTCAATCCTCACCACTAGCACCAGTGAGGGGCATGCACATTGGGAAGGATAACAAGTACACACACAGTAAAGTACAATTTCCCTTAAAAGAGCACACAGAGATCACAGACAGTCTGGGGCTGGTTTCTCTCCTTTCTCTCCAGATCCCCAGTAAAACTCCCCACTGACGCAGCTATAGGGTGCAGATTTCAGCCTAGTGGTCAAGCTAAAACCTCCAGCACCCTCTTTGTCAACTAGTGATTTGTGTCCCTGCCCAAGTAGCTGACACACTCACACGTTAAGATTTGATTTATATACAAACACACAGACAGTCCTGGGGAAGGCTGGCACAGGTTCTCCAGCTGTGCCCCTTCCTGCCAGGCTATAAGGTAGTACCAACTGCCACCAACCACTAATATCAGCTACTAATAAAGCCTTTATCAAAAGGTGTCCAATTTTATTATGCAATACTATTATCCAAATAGTAAGTGTGACCAGAACTTTTAAGGCTATTGGAGAGGCTTAGTACAGTATCACTAAATACATGCAAGTACTCTAGAGCTTAAATTATTTCTACACAAAACAGTCACAGTTGAAAGGTTTAAAAATATTTAATAATAAATAATAAAAACACAAGACAAATCTCCTCAGTTCATCACAGTGCTAATCAAGCGTTCAGACACAGGAACTTTTAAACAATACTGTAGGATAGTCTGAATTAAATATAGAAAACAGCTAGTCTAATCTTACTATATTATATCTATTTGTAAGAGAAATACTAAAGTCTAAAATCCTACTTACATGCAGAGGAAGCAAGTGCTGGTGAGTGGATGTTCTGAAGTCAAATGCAAAATGTTTTCTCTTTCTCTCTGAGATCTCTTAAACTGAAAGTGCAGCACTGCTGACTCCTTTTAGATTACATCATTCTTGACACTTCTCTGATTCTCAGGCTACCAGAAACTCTAAATTTACATTTCTCAGTAAGCTTGCACCTGGTCAGGAAGCCACAGCAATAAAAGACATTATACATGTAAAATCTAGCAATTAACTCTTGTCCTAAGACAGTAGAAAGAATTCCTTCATCCAGACATCCTGTCTCCGAGCTTTCAGATCAAACAGTCATAAAATGCTTTACTTTATCAGTTTCTTTCAGCACAGTGCACTGTGGTTACATTTTTGAAGTTCAGAACACGTAACCCAGTTTTTCTGACATTTTGCTTTCGTATATCCTGTGGATGTATCTCTTACAATCTGTGGATTATATTAATATTTACAATGACATAGAATTATCTACAAAATTCTATCTAGCTGGGCTGACAGTCTTTCAGTTTTTCACTCCCTTCTGAGAACACACGCTAGTTTTTCAAGTGACCCTTGAGAAATGTCGCTTGAGAGGGTTACGTCTGTCTGAGTATACCTTACCCTATTCCCTGTCTTGAGAGCCCATCTGCATTGGCGTTGTTAACCCCACTACGATGCTGCACTGACATATCATATGCTTGCAACCCTATGCTCTGTCTTAACAACTTGGCATTTTGCTGGCTGGCTCGGTGTAACCATGTTAGGGGATTGTGATCTGTAACTACAGTGAATTTCCTTCCATACAGATAAGGCTGAAGTTTCTGCAGTGCCCACATTATGGCTAGACATTCATTTTTTACAGCTGCATAGCATTCCTCCATGGGGTGGAGCCCAAAACTGAGATAAACCACTGGGTGCTATTTTCCCTCTGAAGAAATCTGGCTAAGTACAGCCACCAACCCATGGTTCGAAACATCCACCTGCACAACAACTTCTTTGCTGTAATCTGGACTGGCTAACACAGGGGGTCCTCCCAAAGCTTCTTTAAGCTTCTGGAATGCCTGCTCACATGCTGTGGCCTAAACTACCTTATCTGGCATGTTTTTCCTTGTCAGGTCTGTGAGGGCAGCAGCTATGGTACTATAACTGTGGACAAACTTTCTGTAGTACCCTGCTGTCCCTAAGAATGCCCTCACCTTCTTTTTGGTAACAGGTGCAGGCCATGCCTGAATGGCTTTCACTTTGGCAGGCTCTGGCCTGATCTTACCACTCCCCACTCTATGTCCCAGGTAGGAGACCTCTGCCATACCCACCTGACATTTGCTCGGCTTAATGGTCAACCCTGCCCTCTGTAGTCTGCCCAGCACCTCTCTGACATGTTGAAGGTGCTCTTTCCAGGAATGGTTGTAGATGGCAATATCATCTAGGTAAGCAAGGGAAAATCCTTCTGCTCCTTCTAGGATATGATCTACCAGCCTCTGGAAGGTTGCTGAGGCATTTTTCATTCCAAAGGTCGTCTTTGTGAACACATACAAGCCAAAAGGAGTCACAAAGGCTGACTTCTCCCTAGCACTGGGAGTCAATGGCACCTGACAGTAACCCTTGGTAAGATCAATGGTGGTAAGATACTTAGCCCCACCCAGCTGCTCTAGGGCTTCATCAGTCCTAGGCATGGGGTAAGCATCTGACTCTGTGTGACTATTTAATTTCCTATTGTCCACACTGAACCTGATGCTGCCATCCTTCTTCGGCACCAACACCACTGGAGAGGCCCAGGGACTGTTGGACTGTTGAATTCCCTAGTTCCAACATCTCCTCTATCTCCTCCCTCAGAGTCTGTTCGACTCTCTTAGGCACCCTGTAAAGGGCCTGCCTAATAGGCCTTTGGGGTCCTGTATCCACCTGGTGGTGCACCAGGTGGGTGCATCCTGGTTTCTCAGTGAACATGCCCCCAAACTTGTGTAACCCTGCTCAGATTTCTCGAACCTGTGTAGGAGATAGCTGCTGG
Organism: Protopterus annectens; assembly: GCF_019279795.1. Classification (NCBI taxonomy): domain Eukaryota; kingdom Metazoa; phylum Chordata; order Ceratodontiformes; family Protopteridae; genus Protopterus; species Protopterus annectens. Next base: position 1,397,682,092 of record NC_056737.1, on the reverse strand, counting down.
GACATTGCTACCCCTTCCACTGAGGTGTCAGACCGAGCTTCACTGAGGAGATCAGTCAACAGATCTCCCTCAGACTCCTTCAGCAGTCCACTGAAAATACTCAGCAAAAGGGCCTCCCTATCATGGTAAGGTTTCATCATGTTAACATGGCACAATTTGTGCTCCTGCCTCCTGCCTAGCAGTTCTACCATATAGTTTACATCACATACCTTTATTACCACCTTGTAGGGTCCCTCCCAAGCTGCTTGCAGCTTTTTGTGTAGAATTTGTTCTTCTGAAGAAGATTTTTTAGTCCAGGTCAAGGACTTAACATCTAGATTTTGTGAATGTGGATATTCACAGTCCCACTTGGCTAAAATTATTAATGAAGTCAAGCAGTTAGATAGCAAAGAATTATTGAAGTATAAAACTAACAAAAACACTTCCAATCAATCTATCAGATTCATAACTAGTTATGGATGCAATACCTTTAGTTTCCTTGATTTGGTACAGCAGCATTGGGACATTTTGCTTGCTGATGAATGTTTGAATGATCTTTTAGGGGCCAGATGTCATTTCTCCTCCAGAAAGGGTAAAGCACTAGGTGGTTATTTTAATAATTATAAACATAAGGTGCCATCCACTGACACTGTCCAATGCACTTTAGATGGTAGCAAAATTGTAGGATGTTATCCATGTGGCCATTGTTCATTTTGTAAACACATATTTCAAACTAAAGGAGTCACCAGAAAAAGTACATTCTGAGTGTTCCATATTAACATATTTGGAAATTGTAGCACAGATTGGGTTATCTGTTTGGTGGTGTGTACTTGAATCTGCTTTTTACGTAGGACAAACATCTAGACCAATTAGGTTTCGTATGTCAGATCACCTTAGTAATATAAGGAATAAATGCCCTACAAATGCACTATTCAAACACACAATCAAACATCCATCTGCTCAGTTTCACTTTATTATTATAGACAGGGTTTTAGGAAATAAAAATTGCAAAGTGGGTTGGTATAGTATACTAAATAAAAAAGAAAAGTAATGGATTGGTAGACTGGGTGGTTTATTTCCACCTGGTTTAAATGAACATTTATAAAAATACTGTGCTGATTGGTTGATTGTACTGCTGCAGCCCCATAAATATGGGGCTGTTGTTTGAAGTCTGTGTTATGCATTGAAAAAGCCTTTTAGCCGAAACTGGTCTGTGGACTGCTGACTTTTATTAAAGTCCTTTTTCCTCTCACTTTTGTGCTTGCTCTGTTTATTTTGTGGTTGACAGGAATGAGAACCATTACCTGCTGCCCCACAGCATACTCTCTAGCTTGAGCATTCCTGTCATACCAGACCTTTTTCTGCTGTTGGCCTTCTGCCAGGATCTCCTGGGCCAAGCCCATGAGTTCCCTAAGCCTTGTCCTGAGGTTTAGGACATATGCCACAACAGACTCCTGGTTGGATTCACACTCACCTTCCCACTCATCTCGAATTAAATCTAGAGGTCATCTCACCCTATGCACATATAGCAACTCAAAGGGTGAAAAACCCTTGGATTCCTGAAGAACCTCTCTGTAAGCAAACAACAAATGGGGCAAATATTTGCCTCACTCAATCTTAAACGGGTCACAAATGCCCATAGCATGGACTTGAGTGTTGAGTTTAACCTCTCAACAAGACCATTATTCTGGGGATGGTAGGGGGTGTTCTTTGGGTGCTTCACCCCACAGTACTTCCACAAACAAGCCAGCAGGTCTGACATGAAATTGGCACCTTTTTCAGTCAGTATTTCTTTTGGGAAACCTACCCTGCTGAAAATCTCTAACAAAGCATTTGCCACCTTTTCTGCCTCAATGGAGGACAAAGCCACTGCCTCAGGGTATCTTGTAGCATAAGCTACTACCACTAGGATATAGTTTTTGTGGAACGTGGGGTACTCAGAGGCCCCACAATATCCATAAGTACCCTCTGAAATGGCTTCTCAATCACAGGTAAAGGAATCAAAGGAGCTCTCACCTTGTCTCCTACCTTGCCTACCTTTTGGCACTGCTCACAGATCCTGCAGTACCCTGTTACATCTCTTGAAATTCCAGGCCAATAGAAGTTCTGCATAACACATATCTTTGTACATTTTATTCCCATATGACTTGCAAAGGGAATATCATGGGCTATGGCTAGAAGCACCAGATGGTAGACTCTAGGCACTACCAACTGCTGCATTCTCTCACTTTCTAGCCCTCCCTTAGGGGTCCACTCTCTATTTAGTAACCATTTGTCCCAGTATACAGATTCCCCCTTCCCTTGAGAATCAGGTGCCTCACTAGCTACCTGCCTCAGGCCTTGCAATGTAGGGTCTGAGAGCTGAGTCTGTCTCAACTCTCTCTTTGTAACCCTTCCCAGCTCCCCTTCCACAGGAGGTCTGGCATCCTCTGACAGCGGTGCCTCACTGTCAGCCTGGGTACTTCTACTCACCTCTACCTTTGCAGTCAGTCTGTCCAAGGGAACATCGGTATCCACAAGCATCTTTGGCTCACCTCCAGCCTCACTGCTACAGAGTAGCTCCCTCCCTGAAGTAACCACCTCACCAGTCCTGGCTGCAAGTATCCTGTCTGATTGGGTCTCCCCTAAGCTACCAGACCCACATGCTTGTCTCCAAGCCTGACTGCATATAACTGCATGAGATCATGGTACTGCATTATCAAAATCATTCCCTATCAGGACATCTGCAGGGATATCATTAAACATACCTACTTGCTGGCTTCCTTTTCCACCCTCCAAGATAACGTGAACCCCAGCCAAAGGTATTTGGAATGGGGTTCCTCCTAAAGGTCTCACTGGAGTAGACTGCCCAGGCAAGTAGTGCTCCACTGTAACCAATGCAGGCTTCACAATGGTTATTTCAGAGGCTGTGTCTCGCTTAGCTAGGGCCTCTTTGCCATTCACTATGATAGGATATAACCTCTGGTGGTAGTTTGGTACCCTGGTTGTCTCAAGAGAACCTAGTATTGGCATTTTGTCTTTCTTACTTACTGGTTCCCTCATTTTTGGTTCTCCATCTTGCCTCCATGGACATCTGTATGTCACATGGCCCCATTGTTTGCATTCAAAACATTTAACCCTATGTCCTGGATGTGTACCTGGACTAGTGGCTTCCCCCTGCTACTGGCAGATTCTGCTGGGGCAGTCTGGGCTGCCCACCATGGGTTCCTTTAGACCCATGAGTAGCACTGAGTGTCCCTTTCCTGTGCAGTGATGCCCTGCTTGCTAGGTATAGTTCTCCTTTCTTCCCTAGCTCCTCTGAAGTAGCACATTGTCCATCAGCTAAACAGATCCTCGTGTCCTCAGGCAAATTGCCAAGGGCTTGTTCCCTCACCAAAAGGTCTGCTAGCCCTTCAAAAGTGGTGACCTGACATCCACTCACCCACTTATGAAAATAAGTGCTCAATTCAGCAATGTATTCACACACACTTTCATTTGCCTTGTGTCTGTGCTCACAAAACTTTTCCCTATAAGCTTCAGGTGTTAGCTTAAAAACTTCCAGCAAAAATTTTTTATCAGCAGTATAATTTAAGAAATCATTGTTCAACAGTTTGAAAATTACATTTACAGCTTTACCATGGAGTACGGGGGTCAGGAACCATACCCAGAGCCTTTGGTCAACATCATACTGTTTATATACCTCTCAGACATATGAATGAAACTATCATCTGTAAACTGCAGAAGAAATTTACTGACCTTTTGTGCTTATGGGGTCCAGTTATTCCCTTCCCCATTACCTCCATGACTCTGCCAAAGAGTCAGCATCTACTTTTCATGCTGCCTCTGCTTCTCCTTCTCCTCAGCTTCCATTTCCAAATGCCTGGCCTCCAATTCAAGTCTCTTCAGCTCCAGATGGATTTTTAAGTCCTCTGCCGAAAGGTTGAGCTGCCCATTCTCTTAGTATTATACATCTCCACAGCCAGTCTGATTGTCCTCTAATTTCTGGTTTCTGATGCAGCTGTGACCAAAGCTGCAATCATGTCTGCCTTAGTCAGGTTTCCATGCACCAGACCCTTAGCCTGGCACATCTCAGCCATCTGGCTCCTTATCAGCTTGCCATACTCCTCTGCTGACATGCTTGCCTGCCCTCCCTGACTAACTATGCTAACAAAAGAAATAAAACAATTGTGATCTGAACTCTGAATATTCACTGATTGGCTGATTTAGAGTACAAATACCTTCAGTGATTACTATATAAAAGTGACAGGAATTCACTATCCACACCACTAAATGCCAATTACTGATGTGGCTATCTCACCACTATTAAACAATTAATATTTGATGTGGATATTCCACCACTGCCAAACAATATGTGACACCCTTGCAGTAATCAAGGAGCCTCAATCCTCACCACTAGCACCAGTGAGGGGCATGCACACTGGGAAGGATAACAAGTACACACATACTAAAGTACAATTTCCCTTAAGAGTACACAGATATCACAGACAGTCTGGGGCTGGTTTCTCCCTTTCTGTCCAGATCCCCAATAAGACTCCCCACTGGCACAGCTATAGGGTCCAGATCTCAGCCTAGTGGTCAAGCTAAAACCTCCAGCAACCTCACTGTCCAACCAGTGCTTTGTGTCCCTACCCAAGTAGCTGACACACACACTTTAAGATATTGTTTATATACAAATACACAGACACTCCTGGGGAAGGATGGCACAGGTTCTCCAATTATGCCCCCTTCCTGACAGGCTATAAGGTAGTACAAACTGCCACCAACCACTAATATCAGCTACTAATAAAGCCCTTACCAAAGGGTATCCAATTTTAGTGTGCAATACTATTATCCAACTAGTAAGTGTGACCAGAACATTTAAGGCTATTTGAGTGGCTTAGTACAGTATTCACTAAATATATGCAAGTACTCTAGAGCTTAAGTTGTCTCTACACAAAACAGCCACAGAAAGGTTTAAAAATATTTAATAATAAATAATAAAAACACAAGAGAAATCTCTTCAATTCAACACAGTGCTAGTCAAGACTTCAAACACAGGAACTTTAAAACAGTATTGTAGAATAGTTTAACATATATATAGAAAACAGCTAGTCTAATCTTACTATTTTTATATCTAGTACTAAGAGAAATACTAAAGTCTAAGATCCTACTTATATACAGAAGAAGCAAGTGCTGGTGAGTGGATGTTCTGAAGACAAATGCAAAATGCTGTCTCTCTCTCTGTGATCTCTTAAATTGATAACACATCACTGCTGATTCATTTTAGATTACATCATTCTTCACACTTCTCTGGTTCCAAGGCTACTAGAAACTCTAAATTTACATTTCTTGGTAAGCTTGCACCTGGTCAGGAAGCCACAGCATTAAATGACATTATACATGTAAAATCTAGCAACTAACTCTTGTCCAAAGACAATAGAAATAATTCCTTCATCCAGACATCCTGTCTCTGAGCTTTGAGATCAGTCATAAAATGCTTTACTTTATCAGCTTTCTTCCAGCGGGGTGCACTGTGGTTACATTTTTGAAGTTCAGAATATATAACACAGTTTTTCTTAAATTTAGTTTTCTTACATTTGTAAAACAGCCTATGGATTATATTGATATTTACAGTGACATAGAATTATCTACAAAAGTCTATCTGGCTGGGTTGGCAATCTTTCAGTTTTTCACAATCACAGCTGATCTTAATATGAAACTGATGTGCATATCTGCAATATAACATACTTAATCAACATATCATCTACTGTTGAGTTGTGCAAATACAAATATGAGATTCAAGGTGTAGTAGCACACATCAAACTTCTTATTTAAAACACAGCTCAGTTTTAAATGATAGAAACTTTAGCAAGTAGCAGATTTATAATCAACACAATTGCTGCTCGTGAATGGCTCCTAATGTGCCTAACACATTCTCTATGTTTTTTATCCATAATTATGAACATGAACAACAACAGAACATGTCAGGGAGAATGCATTCATCACCAATGTGAGCAGTACAAACAAGGCAGTGCAATGGTATGCATGGTAATCAGGACAGCATCTAAATATTTGCATACTGGCCAGCTTGAAGCATGGCAAACATATGCATATCAAGCATACATGTACTGACATTTGAATGGGAGCATGCCCATCACTGTCTCATGCCATGTTAACATGAGTGAACTTTGAAAAAGACATTGCTTGTAAATGCCAACATAACACATCATGGTGATCTGCACTGTTTAATAATGCAGTCTAACTCAGTAAACTGTTCATGAGTTTATGGAGTAGGTCATCATTCACTTTCTTTTTCCCTTGCATGAGTTCTCAGAACAGTTTTGTCTGTGTTGGAATGGAAATATAAGGTTCAGCTGATATTTCTCCTCCCTCTCACACCTGATGGACTGAAGGAAATACTGTGTAACATTCCACGCAACCATCACTGTGGAACAGCTCTGCAATGCACTTTCCAAGGCAAAATACATTGCATCAATGGGCCCCAATAACATCCAGGGACACTTACTAAATAGCATGAAACATGACCGCTCTAATCAACTTAAATTACTTTTCAATAGTTGCCTACAGTTAGGATCTGTGCCCAAACTTGCTTAGCAAAGGCATTTCCTATAAAGCAAAGGAGGTTATAACCCCTCTATACTCATCACTAATCAGGCCCATAATTGAGTATAATGACCATTTTGGTATGTACCGTACAAAGTACCTGCAGCAAGTGGAGAGACCTCAGAGGTTTCTAACTAAGAAGATCAAGGAAGTCCAGCACGTGCCTTATATAGAATGACTAAAGTCCCTGTCACTATACTCAGTATCATATAGACTTCTTAGGGAAGACTTTTATGTCTGGCTTACAGAGCAATCTCTGACCTAAACCTAATGTGAATTTGCTGCACATCTGTAAATCAAACGAGACTAGAGCTACCCATTCCAGGTACCTAAATATGGCCTGCAACTTGAATAGAACGTGGTGGAGGGACAGATTTGTCTCCAAGCAACTGCCGCATCTTTGGAATAGGCTACCCATTCATGTGAAACAGAGCAGCTCTATAACACTGTTCAGAAGGAACCTGGATGAATGGATGGGATACCATAAATTTTTACTGGGGATAGTGCCCACAACCCTCCTGGACATAGGCAGTCATTAATAAATACAATCCTGGGTTTTGAATAGAGTATCTATGATATTACATTGGGATGAAACAGTTAGGCTTGAAATTACCTCCAGATAGATAACCTAGTAACCTCCTATGATACTTTGATCCTATAAGAATGCTACAGTCATTCTCCTGCACAAAGGATTTCAAAATATTGATCAGGAGAAATACAGGCCCATAAGTCTGACCAGTCTCATATGTAACCCCGTGTAAAGATTCAACATGGACATGATAAATGAGGGTATAGGTAACATGCAAACACTGGCTCTGTCACAGTTCAGCTTTGTAAAGGAAGGTCATGCCTATTAGATGTGTTGGACTTCATTGAGAGTGTCAACAAAGCAATGTATGTGGCTAGGACTGTGCACATAGCTTACCTCGACCTGGCCAAGCATTTTGTTACAATACTCAACTCCTCAGGCATTATAGTCAAGCTCAGTAAGTTAAGTATAAACCATTTTAAACTCACTGGATAGCCAGATTGCTCACTGATGGGACAGAGGAGGTCAAAAAAGGTGAGGCCACATCCACCAAGAGCTCACTCTCTAACAGAGTCCCACATGGCTCACTGTTGGGGCCACTGCCTTTTGGCATCTATTTCCATGAAGTGGAAGCAAACAGTGAAGGTTTCTGGCTGTTTAACTTTGCATATGATTGCAAGCTGGAGGTTATCATTGGCTCCCATGCAAACACAAGCATTCCTCGAGGGCGCTTATCTGTGAATAACGAATGGTGGCAAAGCCATTTTCATGCATAATTGTACCCTTTGGAATGTCAAACTTCAAGGATAATTAACATGTTGATAATACAACCCCAACAGTCAACCCTTTGATCAGGAATCTGTGTATGCATATAGACAGTAGCCTTACCTTCGATCACCACATGGCCACAATGCACAAGTTATAAGTAAGGCCATGGCAGCTAGGTCCAAAGAAGTCAATATCACACCGTAGTCTGCCCTAATCACTGCAGTCATAGAGTACAATACTCCCTTCAGTATGTACCTGACCAGGCATATGCAGAAGCTACAACTGTCTCAGAGTTTAAATTTACAAAGAATATAAGGTGTAACAAACCTGCATTACATAGAGCGCCTTAAAGACATTTATCTCTACTCAGTCTGATATACATTTTTGAGGGGGTAATGTTATGACTGAATTACAAGGTATCCACAAACACCCACTGTTATGAATCTCCTGCATATTCAGAACTCAAACAGTAACAGAAATGTAAGATCTAAAAACAGAATTTCATGTGTTACTTAAACAGAGCATGATGGAGAGACAGATATGTGTCCCACAGACTGCACCTCCTATGAACAGGCTTCAAATCCATATAAAGCTGATTTTGTATATTACACAATTTAAGCACAACCTAGACCAATGTACAGTGATTTATAAATTTACATGGGACTGTTATACATGTCTATTATGGACAGAGGTACCTTATAAATGCCTCCCCCTCACTATCCTATTTGTAAACAGGATGTCATAATTCTTTTATGAAAACTTGTCTAGGCTTAGAAAGGCCCACCCAGGTCATTAGTGCAGTAAAAATCTATGAATGTAGAAATCTATAAATTGTAGTGGCTGTATATAATGATTCATATGAACAGCCACCAAGCGTCATTGTTAAAATGAGGAGAAAGTGACATGACAATATTGTGGAAACTAGCCAAGCCATATGACAAACATCTGAGCCAGGCAGCATGATAAGTGGCTGAGCCCATACCAATACAACGAATGCAACAGTAACAAATAGTCCACATGTTCAATCACCACAGCCTGCGACACAGGAGAATGCAATATATGTTATACTAACAGTATTGTACCTGTACAGCTATATGCATTACCAACCTACAATTAGTACCAGTCAATAGCCTGCAAAATGCAAACATCCTCATGATGCTTGCTGGTTGATTATGAACTGCTGCAAAGAAATGTCTACCTGCAAAAGTATCAGGAAACCAATGATACAAGTGTGTTGTAACAAAAACACCCAAGGTGCTGTTGGCAGATGCAATACCAATGTTGAGCAGAAGCGCTTACTGATTATGAACTGTTGCAAAGAAATATCTACCTGCACAAGTGCCAGGAAACCAATGATACAAGTGTGTTGTAACAAAAAAAAACAAGGTGTTGTTGGCAGATGCAATACCAATGTTGAGCTGAAGAGCTTACTGACTATGAACCGTTGCAAAGAAATGTCTACCTGCACAAGTGTCAGGAAACCAAATATACAAGTGTGTTGTAACAAAAACACCCAAGGTGTTGTTGGCAGATGCAATACCAATGTTGAGCTGAAGAGCTTACTGACTATGAAATATTGCAAAGAAATGTTTCCTCACAAGTGACGGCAAACCTAGGATGCAAGTGTGTTGTAGGCATATACGATAGCAATGCTGAACTGAATGGATGAATATAGAAACTTCCAAAAGTTATATGGACATTTTATTATAAAGAAGTAACAGCTATCAACACAAAACTGAAAATATATGTAAGCAGTTGGATAGGCATCATTTTGGCTTAAATAAATGGGATTGATATTAAGAATGCTTACTTTATTAGGAGTAATGAATGAAATAAATTATGTATGACTTTTTATTCAGACATATACCACCACAGTAGGTGATACTGTGGTACTATACGAGACAACTAAAAAATGCAGGGTCATCAGTGGGCTACAGGTGCTCTACACTTCGGTGATGTATGAGGACAGGGGAGGTGTGAAATGATGTCATTATATGTTGTAAAACAAAGGTACATCTACAAAGTTCCTAATTATGTATATTATAAACATTATTAAATGAATGAACAGCATGGAAATCATACACGTACTTATATGGAGAGCAGTTACTATGTTCAGTTAATTATACCCATGGGCTAATTGTCACATCTACTTAATGGTTATGAAACACATCTATCTGATATATATATATATATGGGACAGAGATATATCTCTACTCTCTGTAGGAATGCTCAGGTATATGTAGAATAGTCAGACATGTTGTAAGGATCCATAGGCTGTCTCCACACCTCGGCGACCCTCCGATGAAGCTCCTCTATGTCACTCCAATGCAGGTCATCATAGCGGTGGTGAACCTGTACTCCAGTGAGGTAGATCCCTGTATGTTTTCATTGCAACCTCGCAGTCCAGTTCCAGATAGCTGTCATTGCTAAATTTCCTTGGCCTGACTCTCATCTGATGCTCCATTCCAGCGTAGATGGTTGGTTGGTCTTCTCCTCGGTCCAGTTGGTGAGACGGACACATCTTAGCTTCCTTGAAGAAGCCATCTTGATCCTGCAATGGGAAACGTAAGATAAATGCAAAATCTAAAAAATGCTCACTGAGGTCCTGATCAGTTTGAAGATAACAATGGTCTGATCTGTAAACCTATCAAAATCAATATTTGAAAGTGGCACTGATGTTGTCTAATCAGATCATTGGAAGATAACTTGCACATGCTGCACATGGTATCATTTATTGATACCTATTGGGTTTTTACGCAATATACCTGAGTGTTAAGTCATATGTAGCCAATTTACATGAAAGTATGCAAATGGGATTCCAAAACCTAGAATTCTAATGAACCACATTAATTATGTATGGCTCAAATAGCACTTAAGGATGGGTGGACATTAGGTGCTCTTACTTCAGTGATTCAGAGTGAGAGGTACATTGGTAAGTGGTAGCATTTGTTTTGGTGAATATTACATCTGCTAAAGTTACATATTCTCAAAGGTACCTGTTTAAATGTATTTTTACTGAAAATGTGTACTTTAACAGAAATTGCTGTAAGTTACTGGACTGATGTTTGATTGGTCTTTATGTGTACATGTGTTACTATTTTCATTTATTGATTTCATTCCCATATGCAGTTGTATAGACAGACTTACTTTACAAATGTAAACAGTACTTAAAGACAGATTTATGGATCATCTATATTTCTTACTGGTAATTCCTTATACTCTGTGGTGTAACTACAGAAACCTATGGATTCAGACATTATGCATATGTACTATGTTCTTAGTATGTTTTGGATATTCTTTGTTGATGTTTCTTAACCATAATCTTTATACTATGTTCTTTTGCAGTTATATATATTTCTGCATTAATGTTTCTTTACTACTGTCTTAATACTATGTTCTGTTGCTGTTATGGATATTTCTTGATTGATGCTTCTTAACCACAGTTGTAATGCTATGTTCTGCTGCTGTTATGGATGTTTCTTCATTGATGCTTCTTAATAAAAGTCTTATAAGTACTAGCTCAATATACAAAGGAACCACACTGTCAGTGGTCTGCCTATGGATCCTGAGATATTACAATGTATTCCATAAGTTATTCAATTGTTCATAGGATCATAGGATTATAGGAGGTTACTAGGCTACCAGGCCCAGGGCCCTTACAAGCCTAGCCAAGTTCAAGTTGTGTTCCCAAGGGTGTCTGGTTCAAGCAGACATTAAAATCAGCACCTATTGCCCCTATCCAAGAGTGACACAGGTGAAACCCCCTGGGTGAATTTCTGGTTACACATCCAATCATTCAAATTGTGCTTAAGTAGGGCTAACAAGTGGCTTTGTTTAACATGAATAGTAAGCTTGTTCCAAAGGTGGGGCAACCTTTGTTCGTAGGTTCATAGGTTCATACGTAGGTACTAGGCTATTGGCCCAAGCACTTACGTGAGCCTAGCCAACAAGGTTCCCTGGTTTACATCACCCAAGAAAGTTAATTTCTTGTGCCCCTGTCAAGCAGAGCCACAGAAGTGATCCCTGGGGTATATTTCCTATTTCCCATCCACTCATCAAGATTTTTCTTGAAGAGTACTAATGAGGAACTTTGCTTGACATAGATGGGTAGCTTGTTCGAGTATAGGAAGTCTCTGGGACAAGAATCTATCCCTCCAACATGCCCTGTTTATTGTGGTGACAAGGTTTAGGTCCCTAGAGCATGTAGCTCACAGGGATTGGGATTTATTTAGGTGTAGCATGTCCAACAGCTCTGGGTTTAACATAGCTTTATATATTAGTTAGAGATCTCCTCGGAGTAGGTAATATACTACAGAGTAAAGCTGGATTTTTTTGAGACGGTCAGTGTAGAGCATCTGTTTGAGGCCAGTATTCCTCTTTGTGAGTTACTTCTGTGGCCTTTCTAGCTGCTGCAGATGTTTTGTGAGGTACATTCCAAAAGGAGCATTGTACTCTATAATGGGTCTAATGAGTGCTGAGTAGAGGGGAACAATGACCTCTTTTTTCCTGGATGAGAACCCTTTTGTGATGAGGTGTACCTCATAGAAGGATTTCCTGACTACTGTGGCGATCTGATTATCAAAGGAGAGACTACTGTCCACCAGGGTCCCAAGGTCTCTTATCAAACATTCAGCATTAAGTAGACTGCCATTTATGTGGTAGTTCATGGGTACAGAGTTTTTACCAAAGGGGATGACAATGCACTTTTTGGCATTGAGCTTAAGGCCATGCCTCTGACACCAGGCATTTGTCTTAGTGAGGCCCTTCTGTAGGATGTCCACATCATTTGGGGACTCAGATGTAGCTCTTAGTTTGCAGTCATCTGCAAACTTCATTAGCCAGAGGCCTTCAGTGTTAGCCTGTACTTCAGAGAAGTAAATACCAAACAGAAGAGGTCCTAGGACTGAACCCTGTGTTACTCCACTTGTCACTGGTTTGAAGTCAGATTTGGAGTCTGCAACTTTTACAGTGTGGATTCTGTCAGTGAGCCAGTTGGCAACCCATCTTGTGACTTAGGGATTTATACCTAGTTTAGTGAGTTTAGCTGTAATTCCAGAATGGGGGATGGTGTTGAAAGCCTTGGCGAGGTCAAGATAGGCTGTGTGAACCAGCTTACCCTCATCTACAGCTTTGGTGACTGCCTCAAAGAAGATGGTCAGGTTCAAAAGGCATGATCTGCCTTTCACAAACCCAAACTGGGTGGGGTCCAGAGTTTGGACGTTGCCAATGTCTTTGTTTATGAGTTCCATGATGATACATTCCATGGCCTTGCAGACCAGGCCAGAGACAAATTTGTCTCTCCAGCAAGTTATGTTGATGTCACATAGGAGGTTAAGGTTCTTTAAGTGAGTGACCCATGTGCCATTTGACTTGTGAATTTGCAGCATTTCAATTAAAACTGGATCAAAGATTGCAATATATGCAAGGCACAGGTCACCTCTGAGCAGTCTGTATGACACAGAGTAAAGTGACAATGATTTCAGTCTGTCCACATAAGACAGATCTTGAAGACCCTAAATTTTCTTTGTAAGGAACCTTTGTGGTCTCTGCAATTGCTGTATGTGTTTGGAAAGGAACATACCAAAGGGAGTGTTGTACTCTGTTATTGGCCTGATGAGGGAAGAGTACAGGGGGTTATAACCTTTTTTTTTCTGGAGACAATGCCCTTATGTACGAGATGAGCAATATAAAAATGCCTTTCTTACCACTGTGGGGACATGATTGAAGTTAAGGTTGCTGTCAACCTGTGTGCCCAGATCTCTCACCACTGAATGTGTACTATTGAGGTGGTAGTTTTCAGGGACATCACCCTTGCTGAAGGGGATGACAATGCATTTTTTTGCATTAAGTTTAAGACCCTGACTTTGGCACCAGTCATCAGTCTGCATAAGACCTTTTTGGAGGATGTTGACATCACTAGGGGTTTCAATGATCACTCCCAGTTTGCAGTCATCACCAAACTTTGTCAGCCACAGTCCTTTGGTTTTAGCCTGTACTTTGGGGAAGTAGATTTCAAACAGTAGGGGTCCCAGAACCAATCACTGTGGAATACCACTGGTTATGTGTCTGCTAGAGGAGGTGGAGTCACCTATTTTGACTGTATGAGTTCTATCAGTGAGCCAGTTTGCAACCCACCTGATAATATATGGGTTGATAGCAAACTGGATGAGTTTATCAATGATGCCTGAGTGGGGGATTGTGTCAAAGGCCTTTGCTAAGTCTAGATAGGCTGTATGCATAGATTTACTCTTATCTAGGGCTTTGATGGCTGTCTCAAAGAAGTCAACCAAGTTTAACAGGCATGATCTCCCCTTGACAAAGCCAAACTGGGTGGGGTCGAGCATTTGGACATTTCCTATATCTTTGCTAATAAGGTCCATGATGATTCATTCCATGATGATTCATTCCATGGCCTTGCAGATAAGTCTGGTCAAGCTAATGGGTATATAGTTCCCAGGGTCCATGGATGCATCCCCTTTGTGCAAAGGGATGACAGTAGCTGTTTTCCATTCTGCAGGAACAAAGCTGTAGTTAAAAAATTTGCTTAATGGTGATGCTAATTCCTATTTTAACACACATAGAATACAGCCAGGGATGGTGTCGGGTCCCATAGAGGCTGTGTTTTTGGCCTTGGAGAGGGAATTTAAGACCTGCTCCTTGGAGATACTAGGAGGAGAACAGGTGTTAGGGATGCTTTGGGGTATATGTGGCAGCAACAGGTGAGTGAAGTTTTCAGTGAACCTGTCAGCCAGCAGGTTTTCTATATCCACAGGTTCTATATATGTAGTACCATTATTTGCAAGTCCGGAGCAAATCTGGGCCTTACCTTTGAGGTTACAGATGTAACTAAATAATGCCTTGTGGTTATCCTTAGTTAGGGAAGCTAATTTGGATTCGTTGAGTCTTATTTGCTTGTTTAAGTTGAGGAGGGAGTGTTTCCAGTTTTCAGACCATTCCTTCCTACTCTTACACAGCAATTTCTTTCTCCTATTGAATAGCCTATTAATGGCAGTTGTCCACTAGGCAGGTTTGTTTTTCCTTGACGATCTTGCTTTGGTTCTATTAGATATGGCAGAGTCAGTATAATTGTACAGGTGCTTGTATAAAGCATTGGTGTATAACTCAGCATAGGTGTCTGTTCTATTAGTGGGGGGAGGAGCTATGAAACTATTTATGCTGTCACATAAGAGGTTATAATTGGCCTTGGAGAAGTTTTTTAGTCTAGTTGTTGATGGGGGGGGGTCTTGTGTTATAGTTACTTCTAGCAAGACTGATTTGTGGTCAGATCTCACCAGGGATGGCCACACACTGGGGGTGGTGGGCCAGTCCCCCATGTTGGTGAGCACCAGGTCCAGGATGTTTCAGCCCCTTGTGGGTGTGTCAACCAGCTGGCCCAGGGCACTGGAGTTAACGAAGTCCAGGAACCTTTGGGCAAGTGAGTTAGAACACGTATAATTTACCCAGTCTATAAACAGGTAATAAAAGTCACCCAAAACCAGGGTGTTTGGCTGTATCTTGATTGACTGAAGTAGATACAAGTAGGCTGAGTGGATGTCCTGATTCATGGAGGGGGTCCTATAGCTGTCAATGACCCAATGAGGGGTCTTACCTACAGTCAGTTGCACCTGAAGTAATTCAAGAGAATCATGTTGTTTAACCACTCTAGAGGTGTATTTATCTTTAATGAATAGTGATATACCATCTCCTTCAGTTCTCACACCTTCGGTTTGTGGTCTGAATGAGTGGAAGGAAATGTAATCTGGTATTGCTTGGGTGCTCTCCACAGCCTTAAACCAGGTGTCAGTGACTGCCCAAATGTCAACATCTTCTGGGATGAGGACTGATTCCAGTGAGTGCAGTTTCTGGTTTAGACTCCTAGCATTTAGCAGCATAACCTTGAGGTTGTTTTTAGAGAGTATTTTTACATCAGGAATTTTGTTCTTGTGACATTGCCTAAAAAAGGCACTATGGCGATGCAAGAGTCTTAACCAGTAACCAAAATCCCAGGGGTGACAGATGAAGACCATCTCTGATAAAGCATTGAGGTCTGTTGGCCATGTCATCCCAGGTTGACAGATACTGGATCCCTTTTGAATGACACCAGAAGTCAATTGTTGAAGTCAATAATTTTTTTGTTTGTACTGAGGTATCATCCTATGTGAAGGTAAAATGCTGCTTAAGGCTAAGAACATACCTGCCTGAGACACACAATCTGAGAGCTCAGTCATGTATGTCTTCATATAATCCAGTGAGGTATGTCTCAACTTGTTTACACCAACATGAACTATGACGGAGTCATAACAGTGCCTGTTGTTGAAAGATTTGAGTGGTGTGTGATGTGCCGGATCCTGTCACCTGGCAGACAGCTGACCGTGACCTTTTCCTTATCCAACCTGGTGAGTGGGATATCCATGTATCTCACAACTGAGTCACCTATGACTAAGATGTTGCTTTCTGTTGTATTTTCATGTGAAATGCATGCAGACTCCCATGGTAGGATGCTGTTGTCTTTGGACCAGCAGATTGTCAATATACCAACCAAGGGTACAGCCATACTGGATCTGGTCCTCACAAACATGGGAGAGTGCTGCACACCCTCTAGTATAATGCCTTTTCGATAAGGTCAGACCACAAAATGATCTTTGAAGTAACAGTAAAACCTGGAACCCCAGCTAATCCTAGAATATTCAGGAACTACTCTAAGGCTACTTTTCTACTATTGAGTGACAACCTGGCAAAATTTCAAGCCCCCATAAACCCTAAGAACACTGTTGCCTTTGGAAAACTGTTCACAGAAACCTTATACAAGTATGTAATAGCTGCATAGAGGCAGCTGTACCCACCAGGAAGAAGTGAAGAACTAACTAATAAAACAAGCCACCTTGGTGGAATCACAACACAGCTCTCAGCAGGATAAAAGCACTCTCGTCAAATTAAACAAACAACTTAGAGGACAAATAAAGTCCACCAAATCTGAGGTAAATTTGGCCTCTCAGGCCAAAGACAGTCATAAGGCATCCTTTAGCTATTTCCACAACCTGAAAAGCAATACACAATTGTGTGCAGAGCTTATTGTTAATGGAACCACCTATACTGAGCCAGAAGATATAGCAAACTGACTGGCTGACAAATTCAGCTCCAACTTTCCCCCTCTTTCCCAGTCAACCTTTTCTCAGGAAATACTGTCAAATATAACTCCCCCTACTATCAGTAGTAAAAGATCCTTAATGCTGTCTCTATAAGGCCAAGAACACTACATCAGTGGGTCCAGACAATATCCCAGGATGCTTTCTAAGTAGGATGAAACATGGCTTATCAGGCCCTCTGGAATTGCTATTTGACTATAGCCTCCAAAAAGGTTTCATGCCTCATGAATGGAGAACAGCAATAGTCACCCTCTGAACAAAGGTGGGCCATCTACAGACCCTGGAAACTACAGACCCATAAGTCTCACTTGTTTTATATGTAAAGCCATGGAAAGAATTTGTCTTCATCAAAGGCAAGTCATGCTTACACATACTGGTGGACTTCTTTGAGAAGGTCCCCAAAGCAATGGATGAGGGCAAAATGGTTCACAATGCCTACCCTGACCTGGCCAAGGCATTTGACACAATACCCCACTTGGGCATTGTTGACAACTTAAGAGATTAGGTACAAACCCTTATGTTACCCAGTGGATAGCCAGCTGACTCACAGACAGTACCCAGGAAGTTAGAATTGTGGAGTCCACCTCTACAAAGAGGCCAGTCACAAGCGGAGTCCCTCAGGGATCAGTCCTGGGATCTCTTGTTTATGGCATTTACTTCTCTGAAGTCAAGGGCAATGTCAATGGCCTTTGGCTGACTAAATGTGCTGGTTATTGCAAATTAGGAGCTTTCATTGAATCACCCACTGGCACAAATGTTCTCCAGAAAGGGCTGACACAGACAAACAACTGCTGCCAGAGCCATCGACTAAAATTTAATTTGAAGAAATGCATAATAGTATCCTCTGGAAAGTCATCCATGCCTGGTAACTATCATATTGAAAACATACCCTTAAGAGTTGACCCAGTAGTCAGGGACTTGGGGACACACATAAACAGTAATCTAGCCTTTGACCAGCACGTGTCTATGGTAGTGAGGAACTCATTCTATGCTGTGTAACTTATAAACAAAGGTATGTAATCTAGGTCCTAGGAAGTCAATATCCCACTGTATTCAGCATTCTTCAGACCTATCATTGAATACAATGCCCCTTTTAGTATGTACCTAACTAGTCATATCCAACAATTGGAACTTCCACAGAGGTCCCTCAGAAAAAGAATATAGCACATAAATAATATGTCCTATGCAGACTGTCTCAAGGCCCTGTCCCTATATTCTGTCTCATACAGGCTGTTGAGGGGAGATCTATGCCCAGCTTACAAGGCATAGTCAGATCCCAGTCTGATGGACTTCCTGCATATCACAAAACAAACAGCACCAGAATTACCCATTCTAAAGACTTAAACCTTGCCTGTGATATAAATGGGAGATACAATGGAGACACAGGTATGTATCCCAGAGACTACCCCTTCTCTGGAACAGGCTCCCCATTCATGTGAACAGAATTCCTCGGTAACCAGGACAACTGGATAGAGAACAGGAAATTCATCCCTGTTTTGGCACTTATGTCTCTAATGGACACAGGCACCATGTAAATGGTCCATCTCCCAGGACCCTGCTTGTAAATGTCTCACCTCCAAAGCTCCTGCTTACACTTATCAAAGGTACAAGAACTTGTCAGAGATTTGGCATGCATGGCTAGGCTAAAAAGGCCTCTGTGGTCGTTAACATAGTAAACACATATGAACCTATGTACCTTTTCAACATATATGTAGTGTAAGAAGTTGTAGTCTCACACCCAGCCTCAAAAGATATTATAAGTTCTGTTTAATTTACAAAGTTATGTTTGCAGGCATTGTTGTTATTTTTCATATGTCACATGAGTATTTCTCACAGACAGTGTTTTATAGACTTTTGCATTTCACAGGAATGCATACTATTTAAGTTAACATATGCTGTCCATAAACCCCTCTTCATCTGCATAACTGGACTCACACAGGAATATGGCCATGTGCATACCACTGTCTTTCAGATAGCCAACCATCCTAGGGTTCACTATTTTTCTCCGCAGAAAAATGACATCATACTCGATCTCTGACAACATGGATGGAGAAATCTTGGCCATTCCGGGAATACAGTTGCAAGAAATTAAATCTGGACTGACCTCACCAACATGATAAATGCAGTTGGAGTTCACAAAAAACAATGATGTCTGATGATGACATTGCTCAAACTTGATCCTCTGTGCAACCAACATGTTAAGACGATATGAGAGATCAAGCGATGCAACTGATGGTGGACCACCATTGACTACATGATGATGTCACAATATTTCTGGCCTCCTTGAACACAGCAAGAGGGGAATGATGCATACCCAGGTGTGGGATAGAAACCAGAGTTCCAGCCTTAACATGGCTTTCTATGACATGGCTGAGTGTAGAAAAAAATCACTGCATATTGCTTTCACATGCATACCCATGTATTGTCATTTTGGATTTACAGCAGCATTTTAAGCCATGCACACAGATCAACACAGGATAATGATGAAAGTAAGTTTAATGGCATGTAGTCATACAACTGCAGTACAGTCAGTACAGTGCAACCAACATGTGTAATGCATTAATATTCACAGGTTCATCTTTTTCTGGACAACAACAGGGAATGGCAGGAGAGTGTCTCCATACTGTGTGATTGTGACCACTACCTGTTATTGCTTCAGTCTTATGTCATGGCACCGCTTTTTACTTTCATATTGATATTTCCCCAGCATTGTCTACTACAGGTACATCTGGTGGGGTCCCAAAGAGTGTATGTGCAAGTTTAGACAGATCGGGTGTGTTACTGCAACAGGTTCATAGTTTGCTTCAATGTGTACTACACATGTGATACATGATTGTCTTCAAAAGGCTGTCTGACTTACAGGTGCAACATCCATCATGTGAATATCTACAGCACCTGTTACTGTGTTGTATATGGCATGCTGTCAGTTTTATTTTGTCTAAATACTTGACTGTGTTGTCTTTTTATTTACTTTCCCACTGCAGGATCTGCAGTACAACCCACAGACTCTGAATAGCGGGAGTATGTCAGTGGTATGCAATTAATTATGTTTCATACATGTCCTTGCTGTTACTTCTGTTGTAGTCCTCCATTAATACTGTGTCCTTCTTCCCATTCCTTCCCATGGCCAGGTGTCTGAGGGTGTCTGTCAATGAATGTTGCCAGCAAATTTATGGATCAGACATCTGTGCATTTGCCTGTGCCACAGATCATTTTGGATGCCAGCTGCATGTGCTGCATGAAGGACAGGAATGCAGACATGGTGAGGCAATGGTATGATTGGCTGCTCAAATTCAAAGTATGCTAGCTGTGGCATGGTCAGTAGAAACCCTGGCCTCTACAGTACAACAGCAGTACCATAGTACAAGCAGACTGTGCTTAGCCGATTGCAACATGGGAGAGTCAGGCCACCTCTCGGCAGAACCACCATTACCCATTGAGCATTAGTGCTTATGCTCCAGTGTCTACACACTTCTACTGGTGGCCCATCTGCTGTGGTCCCACCAGACAAAACAAGACCTTCAACTCACAGTCATGCTCCTTCACCTCAACATGATGTTGTCACCCATCAGTCTCCTCTGTGGAGCAACCTGGGCCAAGTGTTTCTGTAGATAGCAGGGGTAGAACAGACCATAGTGTAAGCTGTCAGAGTAGTTGCCTTAGACTGGATTAGAGTGAGTCCAGCAGTTTAATAAACATTGCAGACTCCATGAATTACATTACCAGTTTGCTGTGATATATTCTTCTGGAGATATTCAAAGTTCTGCATTATGTCCTGTGTTGTTTCTGTTTTTTCATGTTATTATATTGTAGAAATAATAATGTTTTGCCCTGATCTTTGTCCTTTATTGTTTTTCCATACACTGATGCAACAATGAGTGCGTATGCATACGTGTGTCCATTATACCCTATGCTGAAGATCCTTGTTGTGACAGATTTCTATATGTTCATACTGGGGAAACACCTGAACATCACTGTTTAATCTGTGTAGTCATGTACATTTGGCTTCTCATGACTCAAAGCTGTGGGTCAGACAATGCTGTGTTGCCTAGGCCTGCACTTGTTTGTACACCCTATGCTGCCTATGCATGTGTTTTTCCCCCTACTTCCTCCTGCACCTCCTCTGATACCTGTGGGATGTCTTCTTCAAAATCTGTGGTTCTTGGGGTAGTTCACCCAAACCTGCAGCTGTAAGACCACCATGTGCTCCAGTTAGCATGTTGTGCAGCATGGCACACACCATTATCATCTGCACTGCCTTCTCAGGTGCGTATTGCAGTGTACCCCCAGATATGTTCAGACATCTGAGCCTAGCTTTCAGTACAGCAACACATGCTCTCTGGTGTTTCTGGTTGTTGTGTGTTCTTCATTGTTGGCCTCCTGTGCATGGCTGAATAATTCACAGTAGCGTGTCATTAGTCACAGCTCAAGTGGATAACCACAGTCATCTGTTCTGAGAATATAAAC
>NC_056737.1:1397648100-1397655600 GCF_019279795.1 Protopterus annectens | reverse complement strand
GCACCAGAGTACAAAGACGGTCCAATCAATTATATGGCAATCAGCATGCTGGCAGAATAACACAAGTGGAGCACACAGACAATACTTATAGACTGAAGGGACCAAGCTGATGGGGATGAGACTCCTGAATGACCTCAATAGATATCTATCTGAATGAATTGCACATAGCTCATGCCATATCCTTTCAAGCATGTCCTCGTCATGTCCCTTATCTGTGTTCAGAACCCATTGGTGACAACCTCCCAGATCTCCTACAAATAATTGTGTTGATTCTGGGCTTGACGTCATCTCCTCTGGGATGCAGTCATGACAGCTTGGGTAAGGTTGGGTCAACCTTCCTCATTGTCTTAGGCCTGGCATACACTCATTGTCATCATCTGATAGGAGAATGCCCATGGGTATCATGTTCTGTAAAGATTAATTGCAAAAGGCAACAGAAAAGAAAAGCAAATGTCTGTCACAAAGAACATTTCCCTGGAGAACATAGCAGAACTAAATATGAAAATGATGAAAATTTACACAGGGACTGACATGTCCATTATGGACAGATGTATCTTATAAATCCCTGGCCCTCAATGTCCTATTTGTAAACAGGATGTCAGTATCCTTTTGTGAAAATGTGTATAGGCTTAGAGACACCCATCCTGGTCGTTAGCAATGTAAAAATGTATGAATGTCCAAATCTAGAGATTGTGCTGACTGCATGTAATTATTTATATAAACAGCCAGTGAGTGTCATTGTTAAATAAGGAGAGAGTGATATGATAATATTGCGGACAATAGGCAAGCTATATGACAAACATATGAGCCAATCAGCATGATAATTGGCTAGACACACATCAATCTAATGACAACACCATTAACAATTTTGTTATATGAGAATGTAATATATGTTGTGCTAACAGTATTGTACGTGTACAACTGTATGCATTACCTACCTACAGTTAGTACCAATCAGTATCTTGCAAGATGCAAAGATCCTGATAATGCTTGCTGATTATGAACTGCTGCAAAGAAATGTCTATTTGCATAAGTGTCAATAAACCTAGGCTATAATTGTGTTTTAACAAAAACACCCAAGATGCTGGAGGCACATGCAATACCAATGTTGAACTGAACGGCATGCCACACAGTCACAAACAGCAGTGCAAATATTAACACAGCAGACACCCATTAAGTCTGTGAATAGGCAGGCTATGTACAACAGATCATCTACTAGAAAACACAGCCACACAGTGTGCCCAATCATGCTGTATAAATAGTAACTATAGCATTAAAACTTGTATACAAACCATCCAACTTAACATATGTATGACAGATATACTAACCCAATTATTACTTAGGTTGTAGAGTACAATTCAAAAAATGTGTGCAGAAACAATGGCTTAATGCTACATGATGTTTCAACATTTTTGGATTTAAATCACAGTTGTAAGCACAGCTGCAGTGTAATAATTCCACTTACCTTACTGATTCATGATGGGTATTCTTGCATTCTAATCAATATGCATATTGTGAAAAATACAAACGTGTAAACAGGAACAGATGCCTTTCATTTAAAAAAACAGAAAAAGTAATCAACATACCTCTCTCCCTCCACTGCTCCTCAAGTATGTGCATCCACTTGATGCACAGAGCTTAGCATCTGGCCTGATCTTCATCTCCTGAAATCAGAAAGCATGAATGATGTCTTCCTCAAGTAAGCATAAAGCATAAAGGATATGTTCTTCAAATAACAGTGATATATTGCTCAGAACAGTTTCAAGAATATTTGTTCCTGAAGAACATTAGGTAATCCCCTGCAGAATTTTCACTGTTATATCCAGGTTTGAACATAGATTGGAGGACATGAGATTCAAACCAGCAACTACAATTTACATCCAAAATCTAATCTTGAGAGCTACCTGTTTAGCTAATCCATCTTGAGTGACGAATGCATGTTTTGAATGTATTGAAAAGACTTGGTTTTATGAAATCACCTGGATGGGGGATGATCTGGTAATATGGATCCTGGCTTAGGATTTCAAAGTATGAACATGTGCTGGTCATGTAGGTAAACAGTGCAATTTGAAAAACTTCATTCATGTGTTCAAAAACATTAACAGTAATGGAAATCATTCCTTCCTCAGGCAGTGGGGCAGTGTCATGTATCACAGAGCTTATGTGAACAGAACCACACAGGTTGCGGATCATAAGGTACACAGATATTCCTTGCTTAAGCGTACATCACTATGCAAATGCATACATCGTCACTGTTCTGCATTTTAACTGAGAGTCTGCCCATCCTACTCCCTCAAAAGAAGAGGATGATAGTGTTCTTCAACTGACTGTAATATTTAATGATAGAACATGATAACCCTTTTGCAATGTATACAATATTAACAAAAGTATTGGTCAGACATAACAACAGTCTGTAGCAAGTTTTACTGATCCCGCTATTAAAAAGCTGATGTTAATGGACCGTTACGGATTACAAATATGTCTGTAGGAATCTGACGAATAACCAAGTTATTTCCAACCATGCACAAAATATACAATATCAGTAAGTGAAATATGCTTCACTAAAATAATGCTAATGGTGAATTAAACAAAGACTGCAGTTTCAGATATGCTTACCCCATGGCATGCCAAAATGTAGGCATACTGGGCTGTTTCCTTATGAGGCAAGTTAACACCCAGCACATGTTCTTAATCAAACAGGTACTGCTCTACAAACCATGTTGTTAGAAAGCTGATGTTAGCAGAGCATTACAGATAATGGGCATATTCGTAGGAATTCAGTGACTAGCTCAGTTTTTCAGAAATGTACACAACATAAGGATTAATATGATTTATTGGAATATGTTTCTCAAAAGAAATGGTATGGGTGAAGTAAACTAAGATAACAGTTGCAGATATGTTTTCCCTATGTCAATTGGAACCCACGGAATTCCAAAATGTAGGCATGCTGTCTTGCTTCCTTACAGGGCAAGCTAACATGCAAAGGGTCTTTCATTTTAAAAAACAGGTACCGCTGGTGTTAATTCATATTCTTGCAGAGAATGGATGAATACAGAAACTGCAAACACTTATTGGACATTTTATTGTAAAGAAATAACCGTTATCAACACATGGCTGATAACATGTGTAAGCAGTCGGACAGGCATGCCTTTTATTTATTTATTTATTTTATTTTACATTTGTTTATCAGGAAAGTCTGACTGGACACAGGTCCTTTTTCAGTGGAGGCACGGGGAAAAAGCTCTGAAATACAGTACAGCAGTAGAAAACACTACAGAAGAATTACAAAACAGTATAAAAGTATGACAAAAATATAAATGTGCGACAAAAATTTGACATCACGGGCATGGCTGACATTCTACAGAAGAACATTTACACGATTGACATACTTATATGATTGCTAACATTTAGAGGAACATCACAATTTACTCATATTACATAATATTAGTATGCACATTTAAAGTTAAGAGAGATGTATACAGTGTCAATGTAGACATGTATTCCATCTGTATACAAAAAGAGAGAAATAAGACATGTATGAGGTGTAGGCTCCTGAGACTATATCGGCACTAGAACTTGCCAGGACAGGTGCAAGAGTAGAGCCAAGATTCAGCTGTGTGACTTTGGAAGTTTTTTGAACTGAACTATAGAGCAGTTGGAGGTTATTGGGGTTGGCAGTTTATTCCATATTATGGGAATGAAGTTTGAGAAGAACGCGTCTCTGGCTGAGTTGTTTGGAGATTTTAAGAAGTAGTTTATTGCTGGAATGTAGAGAATGATTGTTAGAGTGTGGTTGTACAAGATTCTGGAGAGCAGGGATTTTTTTCTGGTTGATGCAGGATTTTATGGGTAAGGGTTAGTTGATAATGGAGTAATAGTTGTGGTAGTTCTATCCAGTTTAGTAGTTTAAGAGATGTACAATGATGTGTTCTATATGAGGAGTCAGTGGTGAACCTGACAATTTTATTATAACAGGATTCAAGTTTAGCTGGATTAGCTTTTCTGAGGTTTGGTGCTCTCCCTAATGGAGACAGGGGGCGTAGGAAAATCAGGTTTGCGCTTTACAAACGACCCAAGGCTAGTGGAGTAAAACCTAGCACAGTCCATGTAATATCAACACCCCAAGCATCTAAGGTATGCATGTTTCATTGCAGAAAGGTGGAAGTGTAAAACTCATTCTTGATGTCTTTTATGTTTTCTTAATGGGCAGCATGTTGCTTTTTGGCCACTAACTTCCTTTCTATTGTTTTCTTTTTAAATTCCTGTTTGAAGTTAAGAAATGCAGAGAAATTTGTGCTTTATAAGTTTATTAAAATAACATTTTCCAAAGTGCTGATTTGATACATTACTGATTTCTGTCTCTTGTGGTCTTGTTGCATTCTGTTACAGGTCCAACCTGTTGTAGCAGTGCCTCTTTAAAATTAAGTCAATGTGTTCCTTGTTTCGTTCTCATTCCCATATTTCCAGACACCGCCACCCCACACTCCACCCCCTCCAAGTAAATTAATTTACTGCAAATTGTACTTTGGTGGCTCTTGCCTGCAGTTACTGAGCATGTCACTATTTTATAGTCATGGATCAGCTAAAACAAAATTACTAGAAAATTTACATGCATGATCTTATATGTGATTGAGATTTTGGCCTGCATGGGGCAGGGTGGAGATGGGGGCCTTTGGGGAATAGCCGCGGCTGTGTCTCTGTGGGGGTTGGGTGATTGTTCTCTATCTTCTTCTTTCGGTTTTTCCTGGTTGGGGGTCGCTGCAGCGGATCACCTGTCTGCTCATGATTGGCAGTGGAGTCAGGGCCACTTTAGAGTTTAGAGAATTTAGAGTGTCCAGCGCTGGGCTGGCAGCTCGACACCGTGGGGCTCCGCTGCCGGTCATGGGCGGGCAGGTGGTCCACTGTGACGGCCCCTGGCTGGGGGGGATGAGGGCGGAGAACAGTCACTCAATCGCTTGGCCTTCGCAGAGATGTAGTTGTGGTGATTTCTTGGGGGCTTTTCTCTCTGCCCTGCCTCATGTGGGTTGGCATCCTAACCATACATAAGATCCATAAGATCATGCATGTAAACTTTTTTGGTGGTTTTGTTTTAGCTGATCTAAGGGTATAAGCTTTGTATTCTTAGAGCTGCTTATTCCACTGCATTTGTTGTCCAGTTTTGCAAACTGCTTATGTTTTCCCATATTTGTATCACATAACAGAATTGTAGACTGGGCTTTGATCATTTCTTGCCATATTGATTTAAGGAACTGTTTTTGTACATCACTAGCAGTTGACATGTCTGCTGTTTTAGTGCTCCAGAAGTTATATATGGTTACTTTTTACCAAAGAGAAACTTTAGTTATGACCATGCAGTTTCGTATTGTAAATTACACTATTGCTCATACTGTTAAATTTTATCAAAGGGAAACTGTGTTTACAGCCATGTGATTTCTTAGTTGTACATGAGAGGAAGGTGCTCAAAGAATTCATGAGTACTGTATACAGTGTGTGTGTGTGTGTGTGTGTGTGTGTGTGTGTGTGTGTGTGTGTGTGTGTGTGTGTATATATAGCTCTTTTGTAGTTCACTGCTTAAAATCCGCGTTTGCATGGCTTTGCGCTGTCGTGCGCATAGCGCAGCGCCGGTTAAACAAGGTTAAACTTTTTCTGGCTCCGCAAGTCTGCTGTTCAATTTTTCCCTTAGAACTGTTCTACTTGCAATCTAAACAGCCTATACTCTATCTGAAAAGCTCAGCACTTGCTCCTAAAGCATTTTGTATACAGGTAAAACACTCTTAAACAAACGAAAAGTACTTCATTCACCTAAATTCTGTTGAGTACCCATTTCCCTATAGGTCCTTTCTGACTCAGTTACACAGCAATCTTTTTCACTATTTCTAGCATGTCGAAGGGTCAGTTGCTGGTGTCCTCTCCTGTTCAACTGGTGAATCTGGGAATCTTGAGGCAATGTTACAATTGCCTCATGTACACAGACAACCCTCTCCTCCTCCCAACAAATACAAATATATGCAAGAGATGCAACTATATAGCCAAACTGGAGGCTGAGCTCTCTCAATTCAGTACTGGCAAGACCAGTCAGGAGGAGAAGGTAACCACGCACACCACAAACCCAGTCTCACATAGAACTATCACAACTGCAAACCAAACACATAAACACACAAAAACATACTCGGAGGCGCTGATTAAAAATCTACCAAAACAACAGAGGCCTCCAAAGCAGACACCCAAGCAACCACCACCTCAAGACAAAGCACATGCAACACATAGTTCACAAAGTCAGTGTGCTAAACAGTCACAGCCCTTAAGGCCAAACAACATGCCAGACACACTTGTAATAGGTGACTCCATAGTCAGGCACACTGACGTCCCGCTCACCAGACTGAACAAGGAGAGGGTCACAGTAAGCTGCCTGTCGGGAGCTAGAATCCGCCACATAACACAAGCACTCAGGTCACTCCACAGCAAGTACAAATATGACTCAGTCATTGTACATGCCGGTGTGAACGACCTGAGACATACCTCCCTGGACTACATGAAAAGAGACATAGAGGAGCTCTCTGATTATGTAGCCCAGGCCGGTATGACCCTGACCCTGAGCAGCATCTTACCCTCACCAAGAATGATGCCACAGTACAAAGACAAAATGATCAGTTTTAACAATTGGCTTAATTACTGGTGTCATTCTAAGGGGATCCAGTGTCTGTCTGCTTGGGATGACATGCTTGACAAGCCACGCTGCTTCAAGGGATGGCTTGCACCTGTCACCCTGGGCTTCCGGATATTGGCCAAGGCTCTTGCCACCCCCATAGTGCCTTTTTTAGGCAAGGCTCAAATGACAAACCTACCTCCCTAGATAACACAAGTGGAAAAAAACTAAGGGTAATGCTGCTCAATGCCAGAAGTCTAAACCTCAAGATGCATGCCCTCGAAGCCCTCCTCAGTATGGAGAACATCAATGTCTGTGCAGTGACTGAAACCTGGTTCAAGGCTCCTGAGAGCACCCCAGCACTATCAGGTTTTACCTCATATCATGCTTTCCGGCCCCAAAACTTGGACCAAACCACAAAAGGAGGGGGAGTATCCATTTTCATTAAAGATACCTACACCTCCAGGTTAGTGGCAACGCACGAAGCATCGGAGACTATCCAGGTGCAACTAACCATAGGCAAAACTGCCTTACAGTTTGTAGCATGCTACAGACCACCCTCTCAAACTCAGGAACCCCACACAGCCTTCCTGAAGACACTGGAGAGTATGAATGTCTCTCCAAATACCATCATTTTGGGAGACTTCAACTACCCAAACATAGACTGGGAACATTACTCAAGCCCCAACACCCTAGCCCAAAGGTTCCTAGAATTCATAAACTCAAATGCAATGGAACAACTAGTCACCATTCCCACAAGAGGAGACAATATACTAGAGCTGATCATCACAAACATGGGGACAAAATTCTCCACACTGGAAGTACATCCCTCTTTGGTAAGATCAGACCATAAA